>NC_080700.1:8996380-9299410 GCF_030445035.2 Dasypus novemcinctus | reverse complement strand
ATATAATAACAGGAGTTAAAAATGCTTTTTTCCCTAAATGAAGGGGGAAATGGAAAGGACAAATGAGTTTATGTAGCTATGAGTCTCTCAAAAGGAGCCTGAAGGTTATGAGAGGGGTTGCCCTTATGCACACCTGAGCAGAGTCTCAGAGACAGAAAAAGTAGATACAACCCCAGATATTGGTTCTTCTGAGGGCTACAGAGACTCACAGGTTTTATGGTCATGGCAGATGGAGTTCACTGCCATGTCAGTTGGCCCTTCTTTGGGGCCAACGTGATGGAGTTAGACTCAGATGTGATCTCTTTTCACAAGCCTTTCCTGTTACTTTACCAGAATTGTAGTTGGTGCTGGGGTTTAAGATATATCTAGGGGACCTAAATCTCTGGACTGACCATATGATAGCCTGGCCCTGAGCCTCAACAGACTTCAGCTCCTATACTCTGGTTTATTGGACTTGCCCCTTTCAGCTAACATGGAGTTGATGAATGTCAACCACCACACTATGGAGCCAAGAGTGCCTACAAATGAAAGCAGGAGGATTGCATCCAGTATCCATGTGGAATCTAAGCCCCCTCTTGACATAGATGTGGAATGGACACAATCAATCCAAGATCCACAGGATGGAGGAATAGAGTAAGGATTAGAGTGGACTTACCGATATTCTATTCATGAACTATTGTGGTTAGTAATCAAAGAAAATGTGGCATTGGTGTGGAAAAAGTGGCCATGGTTGCTGCTGGGTGCGGGGAATGGGAGGAAGAGATGAGATGTGGAGGCATTTTTGGGACTTGGAGTTGTCCTGGGTGGTGCTGCAGGGACAATTACCAGACATTGTAGATCCTCCCATGGCCCACTGAATGGAATGTGGGAGAGTGTGTGCTATGATGTGTACCATTGACCATGAGGTGCAGCAATGCTCAGAGATGTATTCACCAAATGCAATGGATGTGTCATGATGATGGGGGAGAGTGTTGCTGTGGGGGGAGTGGAAGGGTGGGGGGTGGGGGTTGGGGGTGTGGGGGACCTCATATTTTTTTAATGTAATATTTTTTTAAAAATGAATTCAAAAAATAAATAAATGCAATGAATGTGTTACACTGGTGAAAGAGGTTGATAATGTGGAAGGATTGGGAGGGGGGGTGGGGAGTGGGGTATATGGGAACCTCTTATATTTTTTAATGTAACATTTTATGTGGTCTACATAGCTTTATAAAAAAAGACAATTAAAAATTTTATTAAAAATGTTAAAAAAAAATAAAGGATTACAGTACACAGTGAATCCAAAGTTGAACTATGAACTTTAATTAATATTACTATCACAAAAATGTGCTAGCATCAATTGTGCAAATGTCCCATACCAGTCAAGGTATTGGTGTGGGGTGGTATACAAGAATCTTATATTGTATATATGATTATTCTGTAAATTCAAAACTTCTCTACCAAAGGGGAAAAAAAAATCTCCCTGGACTGATACACAGACATATGCATGCACACATACACCAACACAAGCATGACCACACATATACAAACACACACACACCTCCTATTTTAACTCTCCTCCCATCCTCAGACAATATCCCCTTCTGACACTACCTGCTGCCCTTCCATCTGGTTGCAGGAAGCTCTCACTTCTCATAAGCTTAGGAAGAGACAGCTCTCGGGTCTTCCTTCTCTGCACAGAACAGCTCTGTCCTCTACTCCTGCAAGTCTCTTGCCCAAGGTGCTAAGCTGGGCTATCACCAGGACCACAGAAGGTTAAGTTACTGACAGGGTGGCCAGGTCACTGTTTACTAAACATAAGGGAACCTTAGACAACCATTCATTGCCTAATTCTTTGGTTAAGTCTGCAGTAGTTGGTTAGAGTCTCCCGATTCAGAGATCAGGGACCATTACTAGAACACGTGACAGAATGCCAATGCAAAAAATCCATTCAGCAAATGCCTTCAGGCTGTGATGATGCTGATCATGGCAACCTCTTAGCAGAAAACTTTCTCTTAGACTTTATAAAATAGCTCTTTCTAGTAACCATTGTCATAAAATATCTTTTGGCCTGTTTATCTGTCATGGAATATTCAATAGAATGATATAGTGGAAAGTGACCAGTTAGGATAGAAAGGTGAAGAGGGCCATCAATAAGAATGAAGTTCTGACAGATGCAATGACATGATGGAACCTAGAATACATCATGATAAGTGAAATAAGCCAGACACAAAAGAACAAATATTGTATGATTTCACTGATATGAAATAACTAGGATAAATGGACACATAGTCAGAAATTGTAATGTAGGATACGAGGGGACAGAGTAGAGAGAGGGAAGAGGAAGTTAAGGTTTATGTTGTAGAGGGACACTGTTTGGGTTGACAATAAAGTTTTGGTATTAGATGGTGGTGATGAGAGCACAAGATTGTGAACGTAATTAAAAGCACTGAAATAAGTATCCAAATATGGTTGAAAAGGGAAATGTTAGATTGTATAGAAAGCAATAGAATAAAATATTTTGCAAAAAATCCATGGAGGGAAATGAATGTGGCTCAAGCAGTTAGGCTCCAGGTTACCATATAGGATGTCCAGGGGTTGATGCCCAGGCCCTCTTAATGAAAGCAAGCAGGCCCACACACTGAGCTTTCCACACGGAGTGCCAGAGCACACGGGAGTGCCACCCCATGCAGTAATGCCATCCCGTCCAGGAGCACCGGCCAGTGTGGAGAGCTGGTGCAGCAAGATGATGTAATGAGGGACACAGAGGAGAAACAATAAGAAGGCATAGCAGAACAAGGAGCTGAGGAGGCTCAAGAGAATGATCACCTCTCTTCCACTCCAGAAGGTCCCAGGATTGGTCCCTGGAACCACATAATGGGTATACAAGCAGACACAGAGGAACACACAGAAAATGGACACAGAAAGCAGACACAGGAGGGGTATGGGTAGGGGGAATAAATAAATAAATCTCTTTTAAATTTTAAAAATCCTTGGAACTGTACTATACAAACAGTGAACCCTAAATTAAACCATAGACTATACTCAATAATGAAATTATACAAATGTGCCATCATCATGAATTGTAAAAAATATTCCAAAACAAAGCAAGTTGTCAATAGTAGGATGGTGGTGGGGGCAAGATGGCGGCTGAGTGAACATCCCTGTTAGAGTCTTCTGCAGGGAATTGGCTGGGCGGCGTTGGAGACTCTTTGGGACCGGATTGTTTCGGGATTTTTGCTGGTCCGGAGGTGTCTGGACATCGATTTGGAGGGAAGAATAAGAAGAAAAAAGTGACAAAGAGAAGATATAACACCTGTGCAAAAATAACAACTAATTAACCTCCAAGAGCAGACAAAGAAGCTAAGGAACTGATTAAATTCGTCAAAATAAAGAGATGACCAGAAAGCAACAAAAATCTACGAACCAAACCAATAATCAGGAAAACATGGCTGAATCCAATCAACAAACCAATAATCACGAAGGGGAGCAAAACTTGGCACAAGCAATGAAAGATCTCAGAACATTTATCACTGACAAATTTGATGCAGTAATGAAAGAGGGTAACAACATGAAGACATCACTTGGAGGGGAAATTGCAGACATACGCAAAAACATAACAGATATGATGGGAATGAACACCACAGTTCAAGAAATCAAAAATACACTTGCAGCAAATATCAGCAGACTAGAAGAGACAGAGCAGAGAATTAGTGATGTGGAAGACAGTACATCAGAAATCAAACAGATAGTAGAAGGGGTCAATAAGAAGATAGAAAAAATCCAATTAGGATTTAGGGACCTGAATGACAATGCAAAACGCTCAAACATACGTATTATAGGCATTCCAGAAGGTGAAGAGAAGGGAAAGGGGTCAGAAAGACTGTTGCAGGAAATAATGGCTGAAAACTTCCCAAATCTACTGAAAGAGACAGATGTACATATCCAAGAAGCACAGCGCACTCCACAAGTCATAAACCCCAACAGGCCCACCCCAAGACATATACTTGTCAAATTATCCAATGCTCAAGACAAAGAGAAAATCCTAAAAGCAGCAAGAGAAAAGAAAACCATCACATACAAGGGAAGCTCAATTAGATTAAGTGCTGATTTCTCTTCTGAAACCATGGAGGCAAGAAGACAGTGGTATGATATAGTCAAGGTACTAAAGGAAAAAAATTTCCAACCAAGAATACTCTATCCAGCTAAACTAGCATTCAAACATGATGGAGAGTTCAAAATATTCGCAGACAAACAGAAACTGAAAGAGTATACCAACAAGAAACCTCCCCTTCAAGAAATTCTAAAGGGAGTTCTGCAGGAAGAAAGGAAAAAACAGGAAAGGCAAAGTTGGAGGAGAGTATAAGACCAACAACAACAACAAAAAAGACAAAAAAAAATATACAAACAAAATATGACAAACACAAATCCAATCAAAATATGGCTAACACAAATAATTCCTTGATAGTAATAACACTGAATGTCAATGGATTAAACTCACCTATCAAAAGATTCAGACTGGGACACTGGATAAGGAAATATGACCCATCCATATGCTGTCTACAAGAGACACATCTTAGACCCAGAGACGCATGGAGATTGAAAGTGAAAGGCTAGAAAACAATCATACAAGCTAACAATAACCAAAAAAAGGCAGGAGTAGCTATATTAATATCAGACAAAATAGACTTTAAATGTGAAACAATTGTGAGAGACAAAGAAGGATACTACATTTTAGTCAAAGGGAAAATCTGTCAAGAAGATCGAACAATCATAAATATATATGCCCCTAACAAGGGTGCCTCTAAATACGTCAGGCAAACGCTGGAAAAACTAAGTGAAAGAATAGATACATCTACAATTATAGTGGGGGATTTTAATACACCACTATCAATTCTGGACAGAACATCTCAAAAGAGAATCACCAAAGAAACAAAACATCTGAATAGTATATTAGAGGAGCTCGATCTAATAGACATATATAGATCGCTACACCCAAACACAGCAGGATATACATTTTTCTCAAGCGCACATGGATCATTCTCCAAGATAGATCATATGCTAGGCCACAAAGAAAGGCTGAACGAATTCAGAAAGATTGAAATCATACAAAACATTATCTCTGACCACAGTGGAGTCAAGCTGGAGATTTGCAAGGGAAAGAAGCCCAGATTTCACACCACGATTTGGAAATTAAACAACACACTCTTAGAAAAACAGTGGGTCAAAGAGGAAATCTCAAAAGAAATCAATGACTACCTTGAAACAAATGATAATGATAACACAACATACCAAAATTTATGGGATGCAGCAAAAGCAGTACTGAGAGGGAAGTTTATAGCCATAAATTCATATATCAAAAAAGAAGAAAGAGCAAAAATTGAAGAACTAACTGCACATTTGAAGGAATTAGAAAAACAACAACAAAGTAACCCAACAGGAAGAAGAAGGAAGGAAATAACAAAGATAAGAGCAGAACTAAATGAAATAGAAAATAAGAAAGCACTTGAACAGATAAACAAGACCAAGAGCTGGTTTTTTGAGAAGATTAACAAAATTGACAAACCTTTAGCAACACTAACAAAGAAAAAAAGAGAGAAGATGCAAATACACAAAATAAGAAATGAGAAAGGTGATATCACCACTGACCCCACAGAAATAAAGACTATCATAAGAGGATATTTTGAAAAACTATATTCCAACAAAAATGACAATCTAGAGGAAATGGACAAATTCCTAGAAACACATAAACAGCCCATATTGACAAAAGAAGAAATTGATGATCTTAACAAACCAATCACAAGCAGAGAGATAGAATCAGTTATTAAAAATCTCCCAACTAAGAAGAGCCCAGGGCCAGATGGCTTCACAGGTGAATTCTATAAAACATTCCGTAAAGAACTGACACCAATCCTGCTGAAACTATTCCAAACCATCGAAACAGAAAGAACATTACCCAACTCCTTCTATGATGCCAACATTACCCTAGTACCAAAGCCAAACAAAGACATCACAAGAAAGGAAAATTACAGACCAATTTCTCTAATGAACTTAGACGCAAAAATACTTAACAAAATACTTGCTAATCGTATTCAACAACACATTAAACGAATTATACACCACGACCAAGTGGGATTCATCCCAGGTATGCAAGGATGGTTCAACATAAGAAAATCAATCAACGTAATACACCATATAAACAGATTGAAGGAAAAAAATCACATGATTATATCTATTGATGCAAAAAAAGCATTTGACAAAATACAGCACCCTTTCTTGATAAAAACACTCCAAATGATTGGAATACAAGGAAATTTTTTGAACATGATAAAGAGAATATATGAAAAACCTAAAGCCAATATTGTTTACAATGGAGAAATCCTAGACTCCTTCCCTCTAAACTCAGGAACAAGACAAGGATGCCCACTGTCGCCGCTCCTATTTAACATTGTCTTAGAAGTACTTGCTCGAGCACTGAGGCAAGAACCAGAAATAAAAGGCATTCAAATTGGAAAGGAAGAAGTCAAAATTTCATTATTTGCAGATGACATGATCCTATACATAGAAAACCCTGAGAGATCTACAACGAAGATTCTAGAACTCATAAATGAGTTTAGTAAAGTCGCAGGTTATAAGATCAATGTGCAAAAATCAGTAGCATTTCTGTACACCAATAATGAGCAAGATCAGGAGGAAATCAAGAAACAAATACCATTCACAATAGTAAATAAAAAAATCAAATACTTAGGAATAAATTTAACTAAAGAGGTAAAGAACTTATACACTGAGAACTATACAAGATTGTTCAAGGAAATCAAAGAAGACCTAAATAAATGGAAGACTATTCCTTGTTCATGGATAGGAAGACTGAACATTATTAAGATGTCTATCCTACCAAAATTGATCTACACATTCAATGCAATCCCAATAAAAATCAATGCAGCCTTCTTTAAGGAACTAGAAAAACTAACTATGAAATTTATTTGGAAAGGAAAGAGACCCCGAATAGCCAAAGACATACTGAAAAAGAAAAACGAAATTGGAGGAATCACACTACCTGACTTCAAAACATACTATAAAGCTACGGTGGTGAAAACAGCATGGTATTGGCAAAAGGAGAGACATATAGACCAATGGAATCGAATTGAAAGCTCTGATATAGAACCTCACATATACAACCACATAATATTCGATAAAGCCACCAAACCCTCTCAACTGGGAGAGAGTGGCCTATTCAACAAATGGTGTCTGGAGAACTGGATAGCCATATGTAGAAGAATGAAAGAGGATTACCATCTCACACCTTATACAAAGATCAACTCAAGATGGATCAAAGACCTAAATATAAAAGCCAAGACCATAAAAACCTTAGAAAGCAGTGTAGGGAAACATCTACAGGACCTTGTAATAGGTAATGGATTTATGAATATCTCACCAAAAGCACGAGCAGCAAAAGAACTAATAGATAAATGGGACTTCCTCAAAATTAAAGCCTTCTGCACCTCAAAGGAGTTTGTCAAGAAAGTAAAAAGGGAGCCCACACAGTGGGAGAAAATATTTGGCAATCATATATCTGATAAGAAACTTATAACTTGCATATATAAAGAACTCCTACATCTTGAAAATAAAAAGATAAACAATCCATTTAAAAAATGGGAAAAAGACTTAAACAGACACTTCTGCGAAGAAGAAATACAAATGGCAAGAAAGCACATGAAAAAATGTTCCAAATCTCTAGCTATCAGGGAAATGCAAATCAAAACCACAATGAGATACCATCTTACACCCATAAGATTGGCAGCTATGAAAAAAACAGAAGAATACAAGTGCTGGAGAGGATGTGAAGGAAGGGGAACACTCATCCACTGCTGGTGGGAATGCAGAAGGATCCAACCATTCTGGAGAACAGTATGGCGGTTTCTCAAAAAACTAGCCATAGATTTGCCATATGACCCAGCAATACCACTGCTGGGAATATACCCAGCAGAACTGAAAACAAGAACACAAACCAATATATGTACACCAATGTTCATAGCAGCATTGTTCACTATTGCCAAAAGTTGGAATCAACCCAAATGCCCATCAACAGACGAGTGGATCAATAAAATGTGGTATATACACACAATGGAATACTACTCGGCTGTAAGAACAAACACACTACAAACACATGTGATAACATGGATGAATCTTGAGAACCTTATGTTGAGTGAAGCAACCCAGACATTGAAGGACAAATACTACATGACCTCAATGATATGAAATAAACAAGCTGCCCTAGATAGCAAGAGACTGAACGATAGGCTTGCAGGAAATCGGAGGGTGGAGGAAGGATATGAGCCGATGTCTGCAGGGGTGGAATTTAAGACGAGATGGTGGTAAGTATGAACACAAAGAAGAGATAAAAGGGGGGCAAGGGGTTGCCTTTGCTTGGGGCTTTGCGGGTTTGAGGGTGGCTGGGGAGGGACGGGTGGGTAACGTTGCCCAAAAGTGGGGGGAGGGAGGGGTAGCATACGAACCAGGAGAGGGTCAGGTGTTGGTGGAGAGTAAAATGCCGAGAAAATCATATCAAAATATAATAAAGAGGGTTACCTGTTTAGAATGCTCGGAGGGGAGGGTCTGATGCAGGACGGGCTCCTGGGGAATGTCTAAATGCTCATTCTGCCAGAGTGGGTGACACCATGGGGTAGAAACCCAAGTAGTGAGAGTGGGGGTGGACCCACATCCTGGGGAGGACTAATGCCATCCAATAGAGGGAACTGTATCCCTCGAGAGAAAGGGTGGCTCCCAGGGCATTGGGGCAGTTGAGCAAGTTAGGCCCTGAACACTATTCCATCTATCTCTGGAAGTGGCTCCTCAGGAAACGGAGGTTGGCTATCACTGAGGGCACCAAGGTGGAAGGGAAAATGGACGTTAAATGTGTGGAACCAAAGTAAATGGGGGGTAAGAGAGGAGTTTCTTGAGAGTACACAAGGATGGATATAAAACATGTAATATTACACCATAACATATAGGAGATGACAGACTGATAATGTAAACCATAATGTAAAACATAGGATAACTAAAAATGTAAAGAACTGTGTATCCTAAGGTATGCACCATAATGTAAACACAGATGTCACCTTGTTAGAAAGCTAATGTCTCAGACTCTGTACATCACTTTAAGTAAATATGATATGAATAGGGCGTAAGAGTATCACTGTGGAAGGGAAAAGGTTTTCTGGTGGATGTGTGGGAGTGCTGTATATTATATATATACATTGCTGTGGTCTAGGACTCCTGTGAAGAAAAGCTGAATAATTAGGGGGGGGGGGGGAAAAAAAAAAAAAAAGGAAAAAAATAGGATGTGGAATTTTTTCAAGTCAACATTCTTTATCTAAGTTCTTTATCTAACTTTATCCAAGTTCTTTATCTATCCTTTAAACTCATCGCTATATGCCATTCCCTAGTAAGGGACCATGACATTATATTGGGCTTCAAATTTCGGGGAGTTCTGGATCACAGAGTGTTTCAACAATGGCAATGGAGGGATACTGGTATGGGATACCAATGACAGATGATATATGACTGACAGGGAGCTGTACAGAACATATGTCCAGGGTGCATGGTAATGTTTGGATATACTCATAGTGGCAACAATTAAAAACCACAGTAGGGGGGGTACTGGGTTCCTGGCCAGTGGTGCTCTGTCGTGGTCCCTAGGGGAGCAGCGACAGTCTCCCAGGTACAGTGGTGGGGACCGGGAGGGAGTGAGGGTTCAACAGTGAGCCCCTGATACTAATGACTATGCTTGTGAGCTGATAAACCCAAAATAATAACAAGGCCTAGAGCAACTTTGTGCCTGGGAATTTCCTTCTGTCAGCCTTCATGTTACTCAAATGTGGCCAGTCTTGAAGCCAAACTCAGCATGTAAATGCAATGCCTTCCCCCCAGCGTGGGAAATGACACCCGGGGATGAGCCTCCCTGGCAACGAGGGACCACTATCAACTACCAACTGATGATGCAACTGGAAAATGACCTTATACGGAAGGTTCAATGCGGATCAGCAGAATATCCATGTCTACATAAAATACCATGACTTTAAAATGCTGTTTGACCTAAAGTAAGGGGGAAATGGAAAGGAGAAATGAGTTTATATGGCTACGAGTTTCTAAAAAAGAGTCTGGAGGCTGGCAGAAGGTTTGCCCTCATGCACAACTGAGCAGAGTCAGAGAGACAGATAAAGCAGATACAACCCCCAGATATTGGTTCCTTTGAGGGCTAAAGAGACCCATGGGAGTTATGGTCATGGCCGATGGGGTTAACTACCAGGGCAGATGGCCCCTCTTTGGAAATGGTGTTTATGTGTGATGAATCTGGACTCAGATGGGATCTCCCTTCATAAGACTTTCATGCTAATGTGCTGGAGGTGCAGTTAATGTTGGGGTTTAAGATATATTTAGGGGATTTGAATCTCTGGACTGACAATGTGATAGCCAGATCCTGAGCCTCAACAGACTCCAGCACCTACAATCTGATTTATTGGACTTACCACACTCAGCTAAGATGGAGGTGAAGAAGGACAACCACCACACCATGGAGCCTAGAGTGATTACAACTGAAAATGGGAGGATTGCATCCAGCATCCAGGTGGAATCTGAGCCTCCTCTTGACATAAAGGTGCAATGGACACAACCAATCCTGTGTCCACATAGAAGAGGTGGCATTGGATTGGGAAAAGTGGACATAATGGACAAAGGGTATGGGGAAAGGGAGGAAGAGATGAGAGGTGGAGGAGTCTTTGGGACATGGAGCTGCCCTGGATGGTGCTTCAGAGGTAATCACCGGACATTGTAAATCCTCACAGGGCCTACATGATGGAATAGAGGAGAGTATGGGCCATGATGTGAACCAATGTATATGAGGTGCAGAGGTGCCCAAAGATGTACTTACCAAATCCAATGGATGTGTCATGATGATGGGAACGAGTGTTGTTGGGGGGGGGGAGAGGGGGGGTGGGGGGGTGGGGTTGAATGGGACCTCACATATATATTTTTAATGTAATATTATTACAAAGTCAATAAAAAATAAAAAAATTAAAAAAAAAATAGTAGGATGGTATATGGGAACCCTATATTTTATGCATGATTGTTCTATAAATCAAACATTTCTCTAATTAAAAAAAAAGAATAGAGACTAGGCTCATAGATATCCTATCTATTTTGTTATGATTTCACTCACTGAAAGTCCATCAATTAGCTTTTATTCTTTCTCTCTCTCTCTCTCTTTTTTTTTAACCAACAAGCAAGTTACCAGAAACATAATGGAATTAAACAAAACTCATCTATTACCCAGCAGTTTCTGTGTGTCAGTAGTCTGGGTGAGCGTACCTCATATTCTAGTCTTTCCAGGCAAATATCAAGGGGTCCCCAAGACTGCTTTTTCCTGGAGGTTCTAGGGAAAGCCCACATCTAAAATCATTTCAGAGACTGGAAATTTTTGTTTCTTTCTATGCTTTCCACATCTCCCTCCATCTTCAAGGCAGCAGTGGAGGCTGGAGTCCTTCTCATGCTTGTAATCTCTGCCATCCTCTTCTTCACTTCTCTGCATTTGGAGGCTCATGTAGCTACACTGAAGCATGCCTCCTCTTCAGAATTTTAGAGCAGACAAAACTCCATCAACCTGCAACTGGTTAACTGACAACAGCCCCTTACCAGCTGACTGCCTTCCAGTTCACAGCTCATCAAGTGTCCATGACCTATCTGTGACCTCACCATGACCTGTATCCCCACTTTTGATCTTGGCTGTCTCCAACAATCTACTCGCTGCCAAATCAAGGCCCACTCTGGCCCCGCTCTCCTAACCTGGAGGTACCTAGCAACATCTGTCACCCCCTCCCAGGTTGAGACTGTGGTCTCAACTGAGGCTCTTCTGAGCTAGGATCTACTCCAAGGTCACTCATGTGTTACTGCCAGGTTTTAGTTTCACCTGAGGGCTTGTGTCCCATATAGTTTTTCAGGTGCTCCCTCTGTTTCTTACCATGTGGGCTTCTGCAAAGGGCAGCCCATCACATCACAACTTGTTTCCCACAGGGAGGGATAAGAGAGAAGGAGAGAGAGTAAGAGAAAGAAATATAGATAGAAATATTGATAGATGTAGATACATATGAACAAAAGGAAATAGAGGCCTAGCAGGACACAGATGGTTTGTTTATAAAACTTGGAAGTGACATATCTCTTTGTCCATATTCCATTGATTAGAAGAGTGTCACTAATTCCAGACAAGAATGTGAACACTAGGAGGCAGAGATCCTTGGCAGCCATTTACAGGCTGCCTACCACATAATTTTAAATGAGGCACTTAATCTGATTTAAACATCATGGGTAGTCATTGAAGCATTTTAAGTCAAAGGATGATGATTTATGATTTTTATTGAATTTCAAGGATACCATGGTGTGGACTGGGAAGTGAAACCAAGAAGGGAAGTTACTTTCCCAAGAGTACATCAACAGGAACCAGCCCTGTTTTAGTTTGAATTTACTGCTGCCTCCCATACCTTCTTGTAATTCCTCTATCTCTAAATTCATATATTAGGTTCCTGTAACACCATCCCACAAGACTTATAGAGACGATGCATGTACATCTGCTAAACTTCCATACAATCTAGAATGATCCTCATGGTTCAGGTGGGGAGACTGGAAGACCCAAGAGGAGGCACAATGCCTTTTCCAGGGTCACAGAACTGGTAGGAGAAGGAGTAAGGTCTGAACAGAGATCTACCTACTCAATACTGGGGTCTTGAAATTCTCAGGCCTTCCTAATGCCTGTAGGAATGACTATGTTGGTATAAATGTAGATTTAAATAGATGACAAGGGAGAAGAGTGTCAGCAACCCAGAGGGGCCTTAGGTCAGATTTGTGCCCCCATGTGCCCCCAAGGTGGGGGCACATGTAAAGACACCCCAGGAAGGAACTTCACTTTCTTGGAGATCTAACAGAACAGAACTTGGAAACCTGGTAACCAGTTACCAACATGGTAGACATAGCCACTTACTAAGCTCAACTGAGCAGAGATGCTCAAGAGAACAAGATGTTTTCTTGCTTGCCTGCTTCCCAGGGCTCTCACCTCAGTAAAACACAAAGTGAGAAACTTTTCCAAAGCTGCAGCCATTGGCTAAGGCTTCACCACAGAAACATCTTGCCATTTAGCAGGAAGCCCCAAAAGGAAACATATGGTGACACAGGGCAGGGGAAGGAACACCAGGTAAATACTTGGGATCCTGTCTGGGCAGTCTCAAAGAAATTCTCACCCCAGCATGTGTGTGTGGAGTGGAGGACTATTGGGGGTGGTCAGGCCTAGGGCAGGAGCAGGATCTTGGTGGGATAGGATCCTGGTGGGCCTATAATGTTCATACCCAGATCAGGGCTGCCACGGCAGGAAGGGGAGAGTTGGCATGGGGAAAACCTAACCAGATATTAAGCAAAAGCTGTTGTTTACATTCCTGAGGGAAGTCTGTGCAGACAGGGTTCTGTATCTAATATGGGGAGAAGAACAACATGTGGGATCACCCCTTGTGGTTATAGCCAGGCAGGAAGCTAATTCTTCCAGGCCTAGCTGCTGGGCACTGTCTTTGAAAAGATCCACCCAGAAAAATTGGTGAAAAGCTGATAATAGAATCATATACACCATGTCATCAAGCAAAGAGCAAGCACAACAGTAAGGGCCAGTGCATGCCAAAGGTGAGAGTGAATGCAGAGTGGTCTCTATACCTAGGGTCCAAAGATAGTGAGGGGGGGCTTCCCAGCCCCCAGCCTGGCAACTCCCCAAGCTCCCTCCCTGGGTTTTCCTGATTATTAATCCAGGGCCCCACTCACAAAGTTATCTGAGCTGACAGCACTTCCTAAATCCCACTGCCCAGTCCCTGACTTGTTCATGTATAGCCACTCTCCCAATTCTTTGAAGTAATACCAAAAAAGACGTTTTATAATGTTTTTACTTCATTTTGAACCATGACATTCTTTGCATTTTGTGATTGTTTGGTTGTTTTTATTACCTGACCTACGTATCCTGTGTTTGACTGTCCTTACACAACTTCTCTAATATCACTAATCATCAAGCCTAGAAGAACATTCTTACCAAATGAGGGTAAGGGGATATTACTATATATCCCTGTTTCTGTAAATTCCTATCCTGAGGAACATGGCACAGTGAACCCCTTGAGACCAAGGGTCTGGACTGAAGAATGTTCACAAACAGATGTGCTTAACCACATATTTTTGTCATAGATATTTAACCTCTGATGGCACTTGATGTGATTCCTTTTGGTTGTATTTCAGCAGAACTACATAGAGATCATGTTTCTCTCTTTCTATTCTAATGCTCTTCACACACTCAGAATAGACCCCCAGAAACAGTGATGCTGGACTGAAGTATGTGCATAACTAAAATTTTAAGAATTAGAGAAGATAACTTAGAAAAGAAGTCATCTCAGTTAAGTTACCAAGAGCAATCTATGAAGATGGAGACTTCCCTACTCCAAGCCAGCCATTGGTATTACCATTATTTACCTTTTGTTAATCTGGTGGCACAGCAGATAAAAGAATCACACATGTCACCTTTGTCCCAGCATCAGTGTGAAATGTGTCAGCTTTGAGTTTGGCCAGGACTAACATGATGAAGGAAATAAAAGCTGGTAGGCTAGAGACAGTGGTGGGATACCTGGTGCCTGCCTTCCAGAATGGGAACTTCTCCTTCCTCACCAACTTCCTTTGCAGCTACAGAGATTTGACTACCATCCAAGAGGTCCTGTAACTTCTCTTTACAATGAGAGCACCTCACCCCAGCACAGGCACCCATTTGCCACATACTAGCAGTTTATCTTGGGAATGTCACTTTACCTCCTTGAGCTCAGCTGGCTCCTCTGAAAAGTGGTTTGAGAGAGGACAAACTTCACAGTGTTAATATGAGGATTAAAAGGGATAAGTCATAGGAAGCATTCAACCAGTGCCTGGCTCTGGAAAATGGGTTTCTGGTGTTTTCTTCTTCCTATGAAGAAGAGCTCTGACTCACCCCTCTCTGTGGCCATGGGCAAATATATTTTCCCATTTCTAAAGAAGATCTGAGATTCCATCTCTGGGGCCCCCATCCTTTGGATAGCAAAAAAAGGGCCCCTGAGCGCTGGTGGAGGAGACCCAGGGCCTCTCAGTTATCTGGGAAGGTGCTGCTTGGGGCTCATTCATTCAAAAAGTAATATACTGAGGCCTGCTATTTGTAAGCACATCTGTAGGCATTTGGCATAATTTAATAAATAAATGAAACACAAATTCCTTTCCACTGGGCTACCATTCTAGTTCCACAACACCCATCATAAGCAGTTAATGTACACAGTACATTAGAAGTAATGATCTCATCTAGGAATGGATGCATCCTCCCAAATACTGAGGGGATGGTGGAAGCTTGGACTAACTGAAAACAGAGTAGACTTTGGGCCAAGTATGAGGGTCTCTTGTCTCCAATGAACAGTGGGCATCAATGTGTATTGAGAGACTGAGGCTCTGGAGGGGGCTGAGCTGGGTCCCAAACATCTGATGATACTCCATAGAGGATTCATGTCTAAGGACTTCTGCCTGTAGAAAGAAGGATCTCAAAGAGAGCTCTGGATGAGACCCTGCACCCCTGAGGAGGAAAGGGGAGGCTGGGGTCTCAGGGCCAGTCCCTGGAAGAATCAATCCCCACCACAGCCCATTTCCAGCTCTGTTTTCCCCACCCAATACTCTTCACCCCATGAACATGGTCCCAAAAAGGGAGTTGTGGTGAGCAACACATTCACAAATTTCAATCAAGGGAACACAGCTGCAGTAGGGCTGAGCAAGGCTTTCTCCACACCTATCAGGAGAATACTTTCAGTGGAAGATGAACACACACAGTAGAATAACACAGCACACTGGAGTTTCAGCTACAGACTGAGGTGCAACAACAGTCCCTGGGAAAGGCGTGAGGATATACTCTGCTTAATCTCATATTCATAAGATATTTGAGATCAAGGTGAAATGAACAAAGCAGACACAGCCCTGCCAGCCCTTACAAAATTGGTATTTCTATGGGGAGAGGGGCCAAGAAAGATAGACAGAAAAGTATGTCATGCTTTCTTCAAAGGCAGAACTGGGAAGAATAATGATTGAGGGTGCCCTAAAATTGAGATTCTTTCCTAGACCTTTGCTGAACGACCATGCCTGCTTCTGCTAGGACAGCCAAAGGGTGGTTGATGTGTGGGAGAGAAGGTGAGCCTGACTTGTTGAAGATCAGTGTCAGGCACTGGGGACCAGCTCCACCAGGGGTGCTGTGGGAGGACAGTGGGAAGGAAAGTCCAGGCCTCTGACTTTGTTTCCCTCCTCACTATCCCCAGCACCATCTCCTTCATCCTCAACACCTGGCTGTATGATTTCTCTGAGGATATCTGACAGTGCCCAGACTTTCTGGACCTCCATGTACTGCTGACCTACCAATAGCTCAATCTGCCTGGATCAGAGCTGGAGCAGTTTGCTCAGCTTCTCCTTAAACAGCATGAGCAAGCACAGACCATGAGGCAGAGGCAGAGGGTGAGCAGTAGTGGTGGTGGGTGCCCCTGGGCAGGTGATGGGGGAAACTGGGGGGCAGGACATAGTGAAGAGTCTCAGGGGCTGGTGTTTGACCAGAATCAAAGACAGAAGTAACCTTAGATCACACATCTAGTGGACTAAAGTCTTGGAGGGTTTCTGTGTTTGGGTGTTTGGGCTTGGGATTCTCAAAGGCAGTGGGATATTTTGCTGTTTTAAAAGCAATGGGGTAGAAGTCATGTGGGTGAACATTTCTCCTTTTGCAGCTCAAGCACTAGTTCCAGAGGCAGGCCTACAACCAGACCTTGAGCTCGACTTGCCTGCAGTACCACCTCTGCCACCAGATCCAGCTCCAGATGCAGCTTCTGGGTTGCAGGTAGCTCAAATTTTAGAGGCATCTCTAGAGTCAATTGTAGTGCTTGCCCTAGCAGTTGCTAATGAGCTAGAGAGTGCAGGAGTCTCTCCCTCTCCCAAACCAAGCCCTCCCTTGAGAGAGGAGCTGTGGACCCTCTTCCAGTTGGTGAGGAGGGCCCCAGCACTGATCCACTGATGTTTAATCTAAGGTCCCTGCAAGAGCCAAGGGCCACTGCTTTCTGGGCTTTAGGACAAAAGAGACAAGAATGAATGAGAAGGGAGGATTTGGAAGAGAGGTGGCAGGGTAATTCATTTCTGTATAAAACCGCCCCCAAAAAAACTAACCATTTGGGTAGGGATACTATTTTTTTGTAAATAACAAGTTCTTGACAGGAATATTACATTAAATTTCTGCTTCTACGATAGCATGGAATTGCAGTTTTGTTCTTCATTTCCTGTGTTAAATAAAATGAATACAAACTCATTCTTTCCTCCTTAAGTTAAAAAAGACTTGTGAGTCATCATGCTTTTGACATGTGAAAAGTTCTAAGGGTCATCCATCCTTCTCTGGTTTGCTGAAAGAACACACAAATCCCCATGTTGCAGAGTAGATGTGCATTTCAATATCAATAAACAGAGAGGAACAGAGACTCCTGGGATGAGGATTGAAGGGGCATTTAGAGGGCACAGCAAAACTTCTGAAATGTGGGTGTCTTTAAAAATCACAATTTTAAGGACCACTTCTGACAGTTTTTGGAGAAAGAGGGAATATGTTCTGGTTCTCAAGCTAAGGCTTATTTTGACCTCTGATTTTAGGAATGTGTAGTTTTCAAGGTGAACTCTAGAATTCCATCACTAACTGGGGGGAAATATAAAGAGTTCAAAAATTATGATGTGGAAAGGGAAAGGATAGAGGAAGATTGCTAGCAAGTGAACTAAGAGCAGGAAGGACTGTGCATCCTCAGCCCCATCTAGGGAGTGACATGGTCAAGCAGTTACCTTAGATTGTATCATCCTGAGATCCTGGGTCCTGAGCTCAGTAATTGTTACCTGGTTGGTTTGTATCCAGGGCAGACATTTGTGATGCAGCTTTTAAGGCTACAGCTGGGCCTCCTGTCATAAGGATTACTCTCCCTATGAACTGGTATTTGACTAGTGTGGGTGTAGGGAATGGGGAGTCATGGTTTAATTGGTACAGTTTCTCTATGGAGTAATGGACAAGTTTGGCAGTGGATGGCAGTGACAGTATCATGAATGTAAATAACATCACTGAATTGCATATTGGAAAGTAAGTAAATGGAAAATTTTAAGTATGTTACCAGAATAAAACTGTCAAACATAGAAATATACAACACAGAGAACCCTAGAGTTAACTATGGCATACACCTAAGAGTATAATTCTAATAATGCTATTTCATCAGTTATAATAAAAATACTGCATTAAGGCCAAGAGTTAATAATAGGGAAAACTGCTAGTGAAAGGGTTATATGGAACTCTGTAGTTTATTCGTGATTTTACCACAAAACTACATCTCTAATAAAATATTTTTAAAAATAAAAAGGCATTTAAAAAGCAAAGCAACATGCAACATTAATTCAACAAAGAAAAAATGCTGTGAACATGCCAATTGCTGCAGAAAAACCACTTGTCAACATCCAATGCCTTTTCATGATGAAATACAAAAAACAAACAATCCAAGCAAAGTGAGACTAAATAGCTAGCGTCATAGTGGTGAAAGACTATAAATCTTCCTTGACAGGATCAGGGACAAATCAAGATGCTGTTTTTGCCACTGCTATTCACTACTGTCAAAGATGTCCTAACCAGAGCAATTAAGGCAAGAAAAAGGAGGACAATGCATCCAAATTTGAAAGGATGAATGAAAACGATCTGTATTTAGAAATGATATGATTTATATATAAAAAACCGTCTAGAATTCACAAAATACTGTCACACCTAATAAACAATCCACAAAGCTCCACAAGAGTTTATTGTATTTCTGTAACATAGCAACAAGCAATCTGAAAATTAATAAAGCAATTTCTTTTACCACAGCACCAGAAAGAATAAAATATTTAGGAAGAAATTTAACTAAGGAAGTGCAAGTTTTGTTACCTGAAAACTACAAACCATTGATGTAACACATTCAAGGAGGGGGACCTGGGGAAGACATTTTAGGAGGCTGACATTAATGAAAACTTATGGCTGAACTATGGACGGGGCGCAAGTTGTCCCACGGCCACTGTATCTTCCTGCGTCGGTACCGCACTAGGAAGCCCTCATCCTCATGGGACACAGCGACCATCTTGGGCCCTAAAAGGCAGGTTTATTTCACTTGGTCGGAGGTTCAGTTGGGTCAAAAAGATGAGTCAGTCTCTCTCTCGTGGAAGCCTGTGCAGCAAAGGAAACTTGGGAGTTCCCTGTTTTGCTCTGGACAGGCGCCCCCTTCAGGCCACAATCAGAATCTCTGAAATTAAATTTCATATTTTTCAGTGCTATAAATCTGCAAGTTCAAAGGAAATGGAGCTAAATGTCAAATGCCTTGATGAGAACCTATGCAAATAATTAGAAGAAAAGTATAGGGTAAATATACAAAACTCAATTCATTTCCCCTTCCCTGCAATGAACAATGAAATAAAAAACGCACAGACAAATGCATTTATAAAAGTGAGCACATGCAACAAATCCCTTTGGTCAAACCTAAAAAAAATATGTAAGTATCTTTATCCCATAAACTATGAAAACCTTGAAAAAAAATTTTAAAGTTAAATAAACAGAGAAATATTCCTTTTTCATGGTGGGTAGATTCAATATTTTTAAGTTCTTATACAAAATCCCAGAAATGCAATTTGTAGATATTTGTGAATGGTTTCTACACCTAGAATAGCATGCAAAACACTTAAGAAGAATAAAATGAAGATCCCGAGTGCCTGTTTCCAATTCTTATTACAATATGACATTAACAGAGTGACTTTGGCTGACTTTGGCACACACAAAAAAGAAAAGAACAAAATAGCCCATATATAGACCCCTGAAAATATTTTCAAGTGAACATAATCGTTCAAACAAATGGAAATGGAACAACTAGATGGCCATATAGGAAATAAAAACAATAATCAAAGTTATAAATTTTACATCTTATACAGAAACCCACCCAAAAGAGTTTCAAGGTATGGCAGTTTGATATTATATATGAATTCCAAAAAGAGACATAGATTATGTTTGTGAGCTGGTCTGCTCCTCTGGGTGTGATACCCATTGGGTATAATAAATCAAGATGGTTTACTTTTAATTGATTAAATCAGGATTAGGACATTGATTCAACCATGTCATTAGGGCATCATCAGAGTTGAGTCCCCACCCCCTTGGTGGGCTATAAAAATGGGCACTCACTCAAGAAAACACACAGAAGGAGATACACAGAGGGGAAAACATAGTTCCATAGACATGGAAGTACAGAGAATTTTGATGCTGGGGCCCTGAAACACATGAGCCATTTGCCTGATAATTTTCAGCTGAAGAGAACAGAGAAGCTGAGCCCCAAGGCAGCCTACAGCTAAGATTGGAAGAAGCTGAGCCCACAGAGCCTTAAGAGGAAAGAGGAATGCTGAACTCTCCCAGACTTCACCTACCATCTTGCTCCAACACGTGGCAACTGACCTTGGGTGAGGAAGTAATCTTGAGTTGTACTCTTTAGAGCCGTGTAACTCTAAGTTTTTATCCCAAATACTCTTTCTAAAAGCCAACCGATTTCTGGTACTTTGCCTCAGCACCCCTTTGGCAGAGTGTACACTAGGCTTATGAGTAAGATGTAATATGATAAAAATTTGAAAACCAATAGAATAAGGAATTTGCATGACCTTACATTTGCTGATGAGTTTTTATATGCAGCATCTAAAGATCATGAAAGGAAAAGGAGGTAATGGGACTTTATTTTTTTTTAAGTTAAAAATTCTATTCTGTGGAAAACACTGTTAACTGAATGAAAAGACCTCAAGCCTGCACTGGGAGAAAATTTTGTAAAATACACACATTAAAAATGGACTTGTACCAAAATATACAAAAGGCCTACATAGCTCAATAAAAAGAAAACAAACTGCACAATTAAAAATTTGGAAAATGACTGGACCCCTCACCAGTTAGGTATACAATTGGCAAATAAGCACACATAAGGATACTTAACATCACTTTTCATTATAGGAAAGTAACTTAAACCAACAATGAGAGACACTACCTACTCACTGGAATGGCTAACATCCAAAGAACAGACAATCCAATTGCAAGCAATGATGTGGAACAGCAGGAACTCTCATGATGTGTTGCTGGAAGAAATGCAAATGGCACAGTCACTTTGGAAGACATTGTAGCATGTCTTATGAAAAAAATTTTAGCATGTGACTCATCAATCACACTCCTGGATATGAACCCAAGTTTGTTTGATAATTAATGTCCACATAAAAAAACAGTACCCATATATTTATAGCAACTTTTAGTTATAATAACCAGTAGCTAGGAAAAACCAAGATGTCCTTCACTAGGTGAAAGGATAACCAAACTGTGGTTGATACAACTATGCCTTGGGATACTACTCAGAAGTAAAAAGGAAAATACTTTCCTGACACATACAGATGTGGAAGCATCTCAGATTTACACTGTTAAGAAAAAGAAGCTGGTCAGAAAAGGCCACATAATGCATGATAAGTCTACATCTGCTTTTTATTCTTGGGGAAGGATATTGGGGACCTCTTTGTTTGCACATAACAGAAATATGTGCTCCAAAGATTCTGTCAGAAGAAAGTTCAGATACCCATGCAAGTGTTATTTTTGTTTAAGATCAGGAATGCAACAGGGAAAAGAGAAGATATTAAGTGGTTTCCTCTCAAATCACAGCACCATAAAATGAGTTAAGCATAAGTCCATCTGCTAGAGAGATAGATAGTTAAACAAAACAAACAAACAAACAAACAAACAAACATTCTCCCTCTTGTCTCTTACATTATTCCAATAAAAAGAAATACAAAGTTGAGCCCAGGAAGAAGTCTGATTTTCTTTAAGTCTCCAGAGTAGTCTCCAAGTACAGGACTCTAGATGGGCCTTTTTAGTTCAGATGTATGTGTCCATGGTTCAAACACCCTGTAATTTAGTTGTAGTGTCAGAAGTTAAATGAACTTGGTAGGGTCTTTTTTAATGAGGATCTGTCACTTTGATGGAGCATGACCTGAAGGAATACTCATGGAAAATTCCACCTAACCTTTTGTTTCAGCTACCTTTTGCTTTCAGAAACTAAGTACAGGATGCCAGTAACTACAATACCAGTCTGAGCCACCTGCTAGTAACCACAAGACCAGCCCAAGATAATCCTTTCCAGACTGGCCACTATGGTCCATGTGCAAAAAGTACTGGCTGAAAGGAAAGACCACCTGTGCATGACAAGCCTGCCACCCTTGTCTCATCCCAATCTCCCATAAAAGAACTCTAGCCCTGTCCCTTTGGGAAGAAGTTAAAATATGGATACTTTCTTTTCCATTTTTTACCAAAGAATAAAGTTTCTGCTCCACTTTACTAATCTGGTCTCATTCAATTGGCTCAAGTGATTCCAGATGAGAGACAGTTAAGGGGTCCAACACAATAACTATTTGGTGACTCCACATGGACTAGCCTCAACCCTCTTCTGTACTGTAATACAGGGTACTGGGGAGGAGGAGGAATAAGATGGGGCTCTCTGCTGCCCAATCATTTAGGCCTCCTTTTTTTGTTTTAGAAGGTATCAGGGATTGAACCCAGGACCTCTTACATGGAAAGCAGGCACTCAATCACTGATACAACCATTCCCCAATGAAAGTTGTTTTTTTTGTTTGTTTGTTTGTTTGTTTAGGGGAATTTTCCTTTTGTCTTTAGGAGGTACTGGGGATCTAACCCTAGATCTCGTACTTGGGAAACAGATGCTCAACCACTTGAGTTACATCTGCTCCCCAGGCCTCCTCCTTTTTGCCTCCTGAGTTTGCAAATGGACATCAGGGCCACAAGAGTCCATCCCCTTTTGTGAACACTAGTGATCTGAAGGCTCTTTAGCAATAGGACAGGCTGTTTAGCAACAGAACAGGTAAAAGGGAGCTCTACAGGAAGACAACTGGGGATGCCTGGTTGAAGGGGCATTGGTCATGATGCCTGAGCAATGGTCTTCTGGTCTTAGAGGTAGATGGAAGGAAAGGTAATCAATGTCCATGGAAAAGCTTTTATACCACTGGGGGTTGGCCTGGCACTCTATCTTCCTTCCTATTTTGTCACCTCTCTGGCCATGCTGGCCCATCTCTTTACCCAGGCATACTGTATTAATTCAATTCTTTCGAATCCATCTATATTGGGGATTGCTGGTGAGCATCCTGTCCATTTTTTTACTTCCCATATTAAAATGAGTTTTAAGTGTTACACATGCATGTATTTACAAATGTTATATCTTTCCCTTTGGTTGATCCATTTTTGTTATGAAATGTCCATCGTTTTCTATAGAGGTAAAGATAAGTATATGCATATGCCATGAAAATTAAGTTGGTATCAAATAATATATTATTTTATATATTTAGGATGTTAAATTTTAACCCCATGGTAACCACAAGAAAAGTAAATGAAAATATATCCATATAGGAAAAGGAAGGCAATCAATATGGTATAATTCAAAACGTCAAAGAAATATAACAGTGGGGGAAAGGGTAGTGTTTAAAATGAATTGTTACCTTAGGAAATAACTTCTGGATAAAATTAAATTCATAATAATAATAATTTGAAATATTGGCAGAGTAGACTAGGATGAAGGGACAGAAGTTTGAGTAAAATTATTCTAGATACATCATTCTTATTATGTTTATGTACTAATCAAGAAAATTAATATATTTTAATAAAATGCAGACTTCTGGTCCTCCATCCCAAACCTAAGATCAAAATACCTAGGTATGAGGTACAGAAAGTAGTATTTTAAATATGTTCCCTACAAGAATTTCATGTACAATAAATTAGGAGGCATTCTTTTGGGACACTGTAATGAATATAACTGTCAGGGTGAGAATCATTGATGTAGTCATATATTTAGGTTCTTCTCTTCAAGGTTTCACTGATCACTAAAAAATTACTACTGAATATTAACCACCCACCAAAATGTCTTTATCAAGTGAAACTTTATAATTTTTATTATGATCAAAAAACATTTGATTTTATTTACCAAGAAAGGGTTCATTATTTGCTATAAAAATATTCATTAACTTTTTTATTATTCTTTTTTATTCATTGTCTTTAACAACAGTTGTATGCTACTTAATTCTTCCTGTAAATGCTACCAGTTTCAGCATTGTTGCATTAGGAAAATGCTTTTCTTTAAGAAAGGTATATTTTCTTTTCTCTGAAAAAGAACTACGTAATTGATTTTCTGCTGAAGAAATCATTATTCAACAAAAATGATAAAGCAAGTCTCCTCTAATGGAAGGGGCTGTGGGTCAGAACTGTGTACTGTCAGGTTTCCCCCATAACTCCTCTATTAATTTCTTGGCTGCTAAAACAAATATCATAGCATGGATTGGCTTATAAACAGGAATTTATTGACCCAAGGCTTCAGAGGATAGAAGGCTTTCTTCAACCCAGGGTCAATATCTCCTGGCTGGCCAGCAATCCTGGTGTTCCTTGGCTTTTCAGTCACATGACAATGCAGAGGGCCATGTGTTCTCCTTTCTCTTCTGGGTTCCATTCAATTCCAGGTTTTGGTTGCTCCCAGAAGCTTCCAATCCATGTCCAATTTCCTTGGCTTATGAGACCATCAGCCACACTGGATTAACACCCCATATTCAAAGGTTCTATTCACAAAAGGGTTCACACCCAAGACCAAGGGTTGGAATCTGAACATGCCTTTTGTGGGAGACATTATTCAATCACCAACCCTTCTGTATCCTCCAGTCCCTCACCTTTCCAATGTGTCACAGAAAGAATTCCAAAAAGTCATTAAGGCCAAGTGAAATATCACTTTGGAAATCAGCATCTCAAACTACCACAATTCTCACTTTGTTCTGAACACTAAAAAACTCATTCAAATTTAACACAATATTACATTCACTCTTTTTGTAAGCATATTCAGTGTTTCCTTCTTTACAGCTTTACAGTGGGAGGATTTGGTGGGAGGTGTGGAGGGGCCTAAAGAGTGCAGGTTCAATTTTCTGTTCCCCTCCCCTTTTTTTGAGCTTGGAGTAGCATACCAGCTGGCTTTGAGAGAGCCTAGGAAGAGAAGAGAGGTGAATCTGATGAGAGAACCTGATTTGCCTAAATGCCCTGGGATAGCAAACTTTATCTGGGAGGTGAAGTCAGAAAATTAACTGGCCTCCCTGTAGCACACCTAAGGGAAAGGGACAGTAGGACATATTTTCAGGCTTCCAGTAGCATATTTAGGGTTTCTGGCAAGGTGTGGGTGCTCTCTTTTAAGAGAATAAGAGTCATTTTTTTTATGATGATTTGGTTCCCCAGGGACCCATTTGAATGTCCTACAGGACCCCTCACACAGCCTTCCTGCTCCCCTGGGAGAGAGGGAAGTGAGGAAGGGAGAAAGGGGGAAGGTCAGACTCCTAAGTAGTTTATTCAATTGCAAAGAGGATGCCTTGCTTGAGGTCTCGTCTGGTCTTTTTTGTTGGTTTGTTTTCTTGCTATTCCTTCCTCTTTATCCCACCATGGCCCTTTTTTATTTTTATTTTTCTCTTTTATTTTCACGCTTCATTTTTTCCCTTCTTTTTTCTTTTTTAATATTAGGTGCTTCAGGCAGCATTTCTCATTTGTTGTGCTTCCTCATCCTTATTTCCTCTTTTCTGTGTTATACTGATTTTGGCTACCAATGCTATCCCCTTTCCTTTACATCTTTCTATCCTCCACCATTTATTGTTTCTCTTTCATTCCACCTCTCTTAGTTTAGCCCCCAAATTTTCTGACTTTTTATTTCTAATACCTTAATTCTGTTTTCTAGCTTGTATTCACTCTATAAATTATTGTCCTTTCTTTTCTCTTTCTCTCTCTGTTGATCACACTGGTCTTTTAATTCATACTATATTCCTCTCCATATTCAGTTCACTATCTCATTATAGGTACTCCACTTTTTTTACTGTTATAACTCTACACAGCTTACAATGAGTTTAATATCCATTATCCTAGATGTCACATGGTTCTTCTGCTAACATTTAATATATATACTATGATTATACTTTTTCTTTTCTTACCCCTTTTGCTTTTCTGGTCCTAACATTTTTCTTCAAGGGAAATTAGCCAACAACAAGGAAATAGAATAAGAAGAACAAAGTGACAAAGAGAAGACAACATGCACACAAAAACAAAAACTAACTAAACCCTGAGACAAGATGAAGAAGCTAATCAACTGAATAAACCCATCAATATAAAATGATGACCAGACAGCAACAAAAAACTACAAACCATACCAATAATCAGGAAAACATGGCCCAATCCACAGAACAAACTTAAAACCAGGAAGAGGAATGGAACATTGAACAACTAATCAAAGCTTACAAAACATATACAATGGACCAATTTAATGAAGTGAGAGAAGAGATTAAGGATATTAATAAAACACTTAGCATACAGAAGAAATTGTAATCATACCCAAAAAAGATAAAGGATATGATGGTGTGAACAGCACAGTTGAAGAAATAAAAAATACACTCTCAGCAAATAACAGCAGATTTGAAGAAGCAGAAGAAAGAATTAGTGATGTGGAATACAGTATATCTGAAACCAAACAGATGGTAGAATTGATCAATAAAAAGATAGAAAAATCCAGCAAGGACTTAGGGACCTGATTGATAATGCAAACTGCACAAATGTGCATTATAGGCATCCCAGAAAGAGAAAAGAAGGGAAAGGGGACAAAAGGGGTGTTGGAGGAAATAATGGCTGAAAAATTTCCAAACCTATTAAAGGAGATAGATATACATGTCCAGGAAACACAATGTACCCCAAACAACATAAATCCCAATTGGTCTACTCCCAGACTTGTATTTGTCAAATTATCCAATGCTCAAAAGAAAGAGAAAATACTGAACACAGCAAGAAGAAAAGGAGCCATCACATATAAAGGTGGCTACATAGGATTAAGGGCTGATTTCTCATCTGAAACCACAGGAGCAAGAAGGATGTGGTATGACATAGTCAAGGTACTAAAAGAAAGAATTTCCAAACAAGAATACTATATCCAGCAAAGCTAGCATTCAAGAAACCTGCCCTTCAAGAAATACTAAAGGAAGTTTCTGCAGGAGGAAAGAAAAAAACAGGAGAGACAGAGGTGGAGGGGAGTGAACACAAATCCAAAGAAAACATGGCTAATATATGTAATTCCTTGAAAGTAATAACACTAGGGAAGGGAACTTGGCCCGGTGGTTAGAGCTTCCATCTTCCATATGGGAGGTCTGCAGTTCAAACCCCCGGCCTCCTTGACTTGTGTGGAACTGGCTCATGCACAGTGCTGATGTACACAAGGAGTGCTGTGCCACACAGGGGTGTTCCAACATAGGGGAGCCCCATGCACAGGGAGTGCACCCCATAAGGAGAGCTGCCCAGCGCTAAAGAATGTGCAGCCTCCCCAGGAATGGCACTACACAAGGAGAGATGACACAATGAGATGACACAACAAAAAGAAACACAGATTCCCATGCTCCTGACAGCAACAGAAGCAGACAAAGAAGAACACGCAGCAAATAGACACAGAGAACAGACAACTGGGGTGGGGGGAAGGGGATAGAAATAAGTAAATAAATCTTTATAAAAAAAGAAAGTAATAACACTGAATGTCAATGGATTAAACTCACCTGTTAAGATATGCAGATTGGAAGATTGGATATGGAAATATGACCCCTCTATATGTTGTCTACAAGAAATACATCTTAGACCCAGGGATTCAAGGAGACCAAAAGTGAACAATTAGAAAACAATCTTACAGGCAAACAATAACCAAAAAAGGGCAGGAATAGCTATATTAATATCAGACAAAATAGACTTTAAATGCAAAACTATTGTGAGAGACAAAGATGGATACTACATATTACTGAAAGGGATAATTTTTCAAGAAGAAAGAACAATCATAAATATTTATGCCCATAACAAGGGTGCCTCCAAATACATGAGGCAAACACTGGAGAAAATAAGTGATGGAATAGATGTCTCTACAATTATAGTGGGGGACTTTAATACTCCACTATCACCATTGGACAGGACACCTCAAAAGAGAATCAATAAAGAAACAAAAACTTTGAACAGTATATTAGAGTAGCTGGACCTAATAGACATATACAGAATATTACACCCAAATAAAGCAGGATATATATACTTCTCAAGTGCACATGGATCATTGTCTAAGATAGACCACATGCTCAGTCACAGAGAATGTCTCAATGAATTCAGAAAGATTGAAATCCTGCAAAATAACTTTTCTCATCACAATGGAATGAAGCTGGAAATCTGCAATGGCCAGAGATCCAGAAATGGCACCAAGATACGGAAGTTAAACAACACACTCTTAGAGAAACCGTGGGTCAAGGAGGAAATCTCAAAAGAAATCAATAACTACCTTGAAATTAATGAAAATGATAACACAACATATCAAAACTTGTGGGATGCAGCAAACACTGTTCTGAGAGGGAAATTCATAGCCATAAATGCATACATCAAAAAAGAAGAAAGAGCAAAAATTGAAGACTTAACTGCACACTTGGAGGAATTAGTAAAAAAAAACAAACTAACTCCAAAGGAAGAAGAAAACAAAAACAAAGATAAGAGCAGAACAACTAAATGAAATAGAAAATAAGAAAGCACTTGAAAAGATAAACAAGACCAAGAACTGGTTTTTTGAGAAGATCAACAAAATTGACAAACCCTTAGTGAGACTAACAAAGAAAAAAAGACAGGAGATGCAAATACACAAAATAACAAATGACAAAGGCGATATCACCACTAACCCCACAGAAATAAAGACTATCATAAGAGGATACTTTGAAAAACTATATTCCAACAAAAATGACAATTTAGAGGAAATGGACAAATTCCTAGAAACACATAAACAGACCATATTGATGAAAGAAGAAATTGATGATCTTAACAAACCAATCACAAGCAAAGAGATAGAATCAGTCATTAAAAATCTCCCATCTAAGAATAGCCCAGGGCCAGACAGCTTCACAGGTGAATTCTACAAACATTCTGGAAAGAACACCAATCCTGCTGAAACTATTCCAAAAAATCAAAACAGAAGGAACATTGCCTAACTCCTTCTATGGTGCCAACATTAAGCTAGCACCAAAGCCAAACAAAGACACCACAAGAAAGGAAAATTACAGACCAATTTCTCTAATGAACCTAGATGCAAAACTACTTAACAAAATACTTGCTAATCGTATTCAACAACACATTAAATGAATTATACACCATGATAAAGTGGGATTTATTCCAGGTATGCAGGGATGGTTCAACATAAGAAAATCAATCAATGTAATACACTATATAAACAGATTGAAGGAAAAAAATCACATGATTATATCTATAGATGCAGAAAAAGCATTTGACAAAATACAGCACACTTTCTTGATAAAAACACTCCAAAAGATTGGAATACAAGGAAATTTTTTAACATGATAAAGAGTATATATGAAAAACCTACAGGGAACATTGCTTACAATGGAGAAATCCTAAAATCCTTCCCTCTAAACTCAGGAACAAGACAAGGATGCCCATTGTCTCCACTCCTATTTAACATTGTCTTAGAAGTACTTGCTCAAGCACTGAGGCAAGAACCAGATATTAAAAGCATTCAAATTGGAAAAGAAGAAGTCAAAATTTCATTATTTGCAGATGACATGATCCTATACATAGAAAACCCTGAGAGATCTACAACAAAGCTTCTAGAACTCATAAATGAGTTCAGTAAAGTCACAGGTTATAAGATCAATGTGCAAAAATCAGTAGCATTTCTGTACACCAATAATGAACAAGATCAGGAGGAAATCAAGAAACAAATACCATTCACAATAGTAAGTAAAAAAATCAAATACTTATGAATAAATTTAACTAAAGAGGTAAAAAACTTATACACCGAGAACTATACAAGACTGTTCAAGGAAATCAAAAAAGACCTAAATAAATGGAAGAATATTCCTGGTTCATGGATAGGAAGACAGAATATTATTAAGATGTCTATCCTACCAAAACTGCTCTATACATTCAATGCAATCCCAATAAAAATCAACACAGACTTCTTTAAGGAACTAGAAAAACTAACTATGAAATTTATTTGGAAAGGAAAGAGGCCCTGAATAGCCAACGACATATTGAAAAAGAAAAACGAAATTGGAGGAATCACACTTCCTGACTTCAAAACATACTACAAAGCTATAGTAGTGAAAACAGCATGGTATTGGCATAAGGACAGACACAGAGACCAATGGAATTGAATTGAAAGTTCTGATATAGAACCTCATATATATAGCCATAAAATATTCGATAAAGCCACCAAACCCTCTCAACTGGGAGAGAATGGCCTATTCAACAAATGGTGCCTGGAGAACTGGATAGCCATATGTAGAAGAATGAAAGAGGATTACCATCTCACACATTATACGAAGATCAACTCAAGATGGATCAAAGACCTAAATATAAGAGCCAAGACCATAAAGACCTTGGAAAGCAGTGTAGGAAAACATCTACAGGACCTTGTAATAGGAAATGGCTTCATGAATATCACACCAAAAGCAAGAGCAGCAAAAGAACAAATAGATAAATGGGACTTCCTCAAAATTAAAGCCTTCTGTACCTCAAAGGAGTTTGTCAAGAAAGTAAAAAGGGAATCCACACAATGGGAGAAAATATTTGGCAACCATATATCTGATAAGAGACATAACTTGCTTATATAAATAACTCCTATATCTTGAAAATAAAAAGATAAACAACCCATTTAAAAAATGGGAAAAAGAGTTAAACAGACACTTCTCCAAAGAAGAAATACAAATGGCTAAAAAGCACATGAAAAAATGCTCCAAATCTCTAGCTATCAGGGAAATACAAATCAAAACTACAATGAGATACCATCTTACTCCCATAAGATTGGCAGCTATGGAAAAAACAGAAGAATACAAATGCTGGAGAGGATGTGAAGAAAGGTGAACACTCATCCACTGTTGGTGGGAATGCAGAAGGATCCAACCATTGTGGAGGACAGTTTGGCGGTTTCTCAAAAAACTAACCATAGATTTGCCATATGACCCAGCAATACCACTGCTGGGTATATACCCAGCAGAACTGAAAACAAGGACACAAACCAATATATGTACACCAATGTTCATAGCAGCATTGTTCACTATCGCCAAAAGTTGGAATCAACCCAAATGTCCATCAACAGATGAGTGGATCGATAAAATGTTGTATATACACACAATGGAATACTACTTGGCTGTAAGAACAAATACACTACAAACACACGTGATAACATGGATGAATCTTGAGAACCTTATGTTGAGTGAAGCAACCCAGGCATTGAAGGACAAATAGTACATCACCTCAATGATATGAAATAAGCAAGCTGCCTCAGAGAGCTAGAGACTGGAAAATAGGCTTACAGGAAATTGGGGGGTGGAGGAAGGATGTGAGCGGATGTCTGCAGGGGTGGAATCTATGATGAGCTGGCCATAAGTATGAGCACAAAGAAGAGATAAAATGGGGGCAAGGGGTTACCTTTGGGTGGGGTTTTGCGGGTTTGAGGGGGGCTGGGGATGGGCAGATGGGTAATATTGCCCAAAAATTGGGGGGAGGGAGGGGCAACATATGAACACAGGAGACTGTCAGGTGCTGGTTGAGAGTAAAATGCTGAGAAAATCGTATCAAAATATAATTAGGAGGGTTACCTGTTTAGGATGCTCAGAGGGGATGGTCTGATGCGGGATGGACTCCTGGGGAATGTCTGTATGCTCAATTTGCCAGGGTGGGTTGTACCATTGGGTAGAGACCCAACAAGTGAGAGTTGGGGTGGACCCACATCCTGGGGAGGACTAATGACATCAAATGGAGAGAACTGTATCTCTAGAGAGACAGGGTGGCTCCCAGGGCATTAGGGCAGTTGAGCAAGTCAGGCCCTGAACACTGTTGCAAGTATCTCTGGACGTGGCTCCTCAGGAAATGGAGATTGGCTGTCACTGTGGGCCCCAAGGTGAGGGGAAAATAGACGTTGAATGGATGGAACCAAGGTAAATGTGGGGACAAGAGAGGAGTTTCGTGAGAGTACATGAGGATGAATATAAAACATGTAATATTACACCAAAAACATATGGGGGACGACAGACTAATAATGTAAACCCTAATGTAAAACATAGGATAACTAAAAAATTTAGAAAAATGTATATCCTAAAGTATGGACCACATTGTAAGCACAGATGTCACCTTGTTTGAAAGCTATTGTTTTGGAGTCTGTACATCAGTTTCACTAAATATGAAATGAATAAGTTAAAAGTTTATCATTGTGGAAGGGAAAAGGTTTATGGTGGATGTGTGGGAGTACTGTATATTGTATATATGAATTACTGTGATCTAAGACTTGTGAAGAGAAGCTCAATAATTAGCAAAAAAGAAAATAAAAAGATAGGATGTAGAAATTTTTCCAAATCAATATGTACTCTAGATCTAACCTTTAAACTCATCGCTGTATTCCATTTTACTAGTAAGGGAACCTGACATTATATTGGGATTCACTTTACAGGACGTTTTGGATCACAGAGTGGTTCAACAATGGCGGTGAAGGAATACTGGTATGGGATGTTATTGAAAGGCTATATATGGTTGACAGGGAGTTATACAGGGCATATGTCCAGGGTGCATGGTAATGTTTAGATATACTCATAGTGGAAACAAAAACAACAGCTGGGGGGGGTACTGGGTTCCTGGCCAGGGGTGCTCTGTCGTGATCCCTAGGGGAGCAGTGGCAGTCCCCCAGGTGCAACGGTAAGAACCAGGAAGGAATGAGGGTCCAACAGTGAGCCCCTGATACTAATGACTATGCTTGTGAGCCTATATGCCTGAAATAAGAACAAGGCCTAGAGCAGCACTGTGCCTGGGAGTTTCCTCCTGACAGCCTTCGTGTTACTCAAATGTGGCCAGTCTCAAAGCCTAACTCAGCATGTAAATGCAGTGCATTCCCCCCAGCATGGGACATGACACCCAGGGATGAGCTTCCCTGGCACCAAGGGATCACTACCAAATACCAGCTGAAGATGCAACTAGAAAATGACCTTGAATTAAAGGTTCAATGCGGATTAACAGAATATCCCTGTCTGCATATAATAACATGATTTTAAAATGCTGTTTGACCTAATGTAAGGGTGAAATGGAAAGGAGAAATGAGTTTATATGGCTACCGGTCTCTAAAAAAGAGTCTGAAGGTTGTCAGAAGGATTGCCTTTATGCACACCTGAGCAGAGTTTCGGAGACAGATAAAGTAGATACAACCCCAGGTATTGGTTCTTTTGAGGGCTAAAGAGACCCACAGGTTCTATGGTCATGGCAGATGGGGTTCACTGCCATGTCAGTTGGCCCTTCTTTGGAGCTGTTGTTTCTGCATGATGGAACTGGACTCAGATGGGATCTCTTTTCACAAGACTTTCATGCGGCTTTACTGGAATTGTAGTTGGTATTGGGGTTTAAGATATATTTAGGGGATTTGAATCTCTGGACTGAGAGTATGATAGCCAGGCCCTGAGCCTCAACAGACTTCAACTCCTACACTCTGATTTATTGGACTTACCCCACTCAGCTAACATGGAGGTGAAGAAGGTCAACCACCACACCATGGAGCCTAGAGTGCCTACAACTGAAAGCAGGAAGATTGCATCCAGTATCCATGTGGAATCTAAGCCCCCTCTTGACATAGATGTGCAATGGACACAACCAATCCAGTGTCCACAGAGAAAATATGGCTTTGGTGTTGGAAGGGTGGCCATGGTGGCTGCTGGGTGTGGGGAATGGGAGGAAGAGATGAGATGGGGATGCGTTTTTGGGACTTGGAGTTGTCCTGGGTGGTGCTTCATGGGCAACTACGGGACATTTTAGATCCCCCCAGGGCCCACTGGATGGAACGTGGGAGAGTGTGGGCTATGATGTGGACCATTGACTGTGGGGTGCAGCGATGCCCAGAGATGTACTTACCAGGTGCAATGGATATGTCATGATGATGGGAGAGAGTGTTGCTGTCGGGGGAGTGGGGGGTGGGGGCGGTGGGGTTGAATGGGACTTCATATTTTTTTAATGTAATTTTTTTAAAAAAAAAGAATTAAAAAAAAAACCAATTAGAGTAGAAAGACAATTGCAAAACTTCCAGAACCACCTCAGACATCCCATGATTAAGATTCTGTTCCTCAAGACCCCACTCCCGGTATCAAGCTGTATTAGTCAGGGTTCACTAGGGAAGCAGAATCAATAAGAGATATCTGTTGATAGTATGAGATTTATCAGAGTCTCTCATGCAGCTGTGGGAATGCACAAGTCCAGGTTCTGCAGGCAAGCTACAACCAGGAGGTCCAATGAAAGTCCAAAGAAGATTTTTGATGAGTTCTGGGAGATGCTGGCTGTCCAAAGATGAGCTAGGAAATTCTCTCTCAGTGCTGGAATCATTTCCCTTCTAAGAGATTCAACTGATTGGGTTAAGCATCACTCACTGCTAATGGCAATCTCCCTGATTGATGTAGTTATAACCAGCTATCTATGATTTCCCACTGCAGCAAAGTCAATGGTGACTAAAGTCCATAAGTGCCCTTGTATTACAGTTAGCCCAGTGCTTCCTTGATCAAACAACTGGGCACAATTACCTGGCCAATTTCACATGATAGCCTAAGCATCAAAGGGAGTATGTCTTTTGGCCAGTTTACCTGTAATGGAATATTAAAAGGAATGGATGTATAGAAACTGTCCATTTAGGATAGAAATATGCATAGGGTCTTAAAAAGGAATGATGTTTTGGTACATGTGACAACATGGATGAACCTTGGAGACATTATATTATGTGAAATAAGCCAGACACAAAAGGACAAATATAGTATGATCTCACTGATAGGAAATGATTAGAATAAGCAAACTGATAGACACGATCTAGAATACTGCTTACCAGGGGAAGGGATGGAGAAAAAGAATTGGAAAATAAGGCATAAATGGTGGCAGGACTTGGCCCCATCCCTAGCCCCCATAACAGCCACAACTTGCAGAAGCTGCAAGTTTATTATTAACCTGCCTCATTGTGGAAGTGTGACCATTTACTCAGAAGGAGCCACATCCCATGACATAGAACAGACCCCCATCCTGAGCCTAAATGTGCTGATACAATTCATTTACTCACAAGAATAGACAAGTGACATGACCCCACCAACCCCTCCCACACCCCTAGCACTCACTGCCCCTAGCCCACCACCCCCTAGGATCCCTACAGGCCCCTGAGTCTTACCCAAGCCCCAACACTCCCACTGACTAAGCATATTGATGTACTGTATAAATTCATAACTGCATCTGCCAGGGGTGGGCTGAAGTTTCTCTTCAGACCCCCTCCATTGGGAGAGGTTCCCAATAAATCCTTGCCTGCAATTGCTGTTCTCTACATCCAAATTTTCTCACCTCAACATCTAATATATGGTGCCAAACCCAGGAATCTGGGAAGAGGAGACACCCACCACCATACCTTGCAACTTGAGAAGGAATGAGCAGCGGCAGCTCACTCAGACTTACTCTCAGATCGTGGTTGGTGAGATTATTGCCTTATTTTGGATAGAGGAAGCAATGGGCAGTGGAAACTTGCCTGGGCTTACTCCTTAATCCTTATCCTGCAACTCTTGGTCCTTTCGCCCTCTCCTCGAACTCCCCAGATTGATGCCCAGAGACACTTGGGAGTGCATTGAGGCTGGCAGATTGGTGAGAGACCTACCCTTGCTACAGCTGTAACTCCATCCTACACCACACTCTGGTTACCAGCTGGGTGAGTTAAGGGAATTCTCTGAAAGATCCTGTTCTTTCTCCCATTGTTTTAGATAACACTGCAAACTCTAGCTAGGTCAGTGATCCTCTCCATTTTGGGTGACCATGGCAGGTGCCTGACCTGTACCCCAGAAGCTCCTCAGAAATCAGAGACTTTTGATCCTGAGTGTGGGCTGCCTGCTAATAAAGTTCTCTGGCTAACTCGGGGATGCCTGACTTGCTCAGTTAACCTTTGAGAGTCCCTGATCTCATCCCAGCCTCTGAAAATGCTCCTCCAAATAGTACAGCACTGGGCTGACTCCTTCAGACCTTAAAACTTTGTATACTGAAGGAGATATCAGACCCAAGAATCTTATCTATTGCTCCACTACAATTTGGCCTGAATACAAGTTGGAACATGAAAGTTAATGGCTGGAACATGGTACCTTTGACATACAGATCCTTAGAGATCTGAAAAACTTCGTCTAATGCAATGGCCCTCTGTCAGTCGTGTTCCTCTTACCAAATCCTATTGCTCAATCAGAAACCTTCTCCTAAGACACCCCCACCTAAAGACTCTTCCGATTTTGATCCATCTGAACACACTCCCCCTCCTCTTTATCATTCCATCAGTGTCCCCTTCTGAGCCTACAGCCTCACCCAACTTAGGCTCTCCACCTCCATCCCCTCCCTCACCTTCTTCCTCCTTTCCTTCCCCTCATATTTGTTCCTGCAGAATGACTCCCTCCACCCCACAAATGAGCAATTCTCAGTCCCCCTACTTCCCTTTAAGAAAGTGGTGGGAGTTGAAGGTATCATCCAAGTACATGTTACTTTCACCCTCTAGGATCTTAGTCAGATAGAAGAGTGATTAGGCCCCTTCTCAGAAAATCCGGCTACATACATTAAAGAATTCCAGGACCTCACTCACTCCTATGATCTCACATGTCAGGGTGTCTATGTCACCATAACTTCTACCACTCCCAATGTAAAAAGCCACATTTGGGCTGCATCCATTGCTTTGCTGATTCCCTACATAGAGAGGACCCTCACTGACAATCCCCTGCCACTGACACATTTCCCACAGCCTCCCCTCCATGGGAATATCAGGCAGCCTCTAATGATTTAGATCATATGGCACACTTTCCAACCTGCATAATAGAAGGCATGGAAAAGGCAGCCCTCAAGGCAGTAAATTATGACAAGATCAAAGAAATTCCCCCCAAATCAGATGGAAACCCTGTTGCCTTTATTAATAAATTAACTGAACCATTCCTCAAATATACCAATTTAGACACAGATTCTGAATGTGAACAACTATAATTACATACCACTTTATTACTCAGGCATACGCAGATATCAGAATAAAACTGCAGAAATTAGAGGAGGGACCTCAACCCCCTCAGAGAAACCTAATTAAAGCAACCTTCAAGGTCTTTAACAACGAGAGGATGAAGCCAAATTAGAAAAACACAAAGGAGATGAAGCTAAATCCTCCCTCCCTGCAGCTGTGCTCAGAGTCCATTCTTGAAAACCCCATCCCTCTTCTTCCTGGGGCCACCACCTGGACCCTGCTTTAAATGTGGGAAGCAAAGACACTGGGCACATGCTGGTTCTTCTGAGGGCTACAGAGACCCAGAGGTTCTATGGTCATGGCAGATGGAGTTCAGTGCCATGTCAGTTGGCCCTACTTTGGAGTTTATGTTTCTGTGTGATGGAGCTGGACTCAGACGTGATCTTTGTCCACAACCTCGCCTGTTACTTTTGCCGGATCTGTGGTTGGTGCTGGGGTTTAATGTATACCCAGGGGACCTGAATCTCTGGACTGACCATGTGATAGCCAGGCCCTGCTCCTCAACAAACTCTCAACTCCTACACTCTGGTTTATTGGACTTGCCCCACTCAGCTAAGATGGAGTTGAAGAAGGTCAATCACCACAACATGGAGCAAAGACTGCCTACAACTGAAAGCAGGAGAATTGCATCCAGCATCCATATGGAATCTAAGTCCCCTTTTGATATAGATGTGCAGTGGACAAAACCATTCCAAGGTCCACAGGATGGAGGAATAAAGTATGGAATAGAGTGGACTTACTGATATTCTATTCATGAACTATTGTGATTAGAAATCAAGGAGAATGTGGCATTGGTGTGGAGAAAGTGGCCGTGGTGGCTGCTGGGGGTATGGAGTGGGAGGAAACGATGTGATGTGGGGGCATTTTTGGGAGTTGGAGTAGTCCTAGGTGGTGCTGCAGGGGCAGGTACTGGACATTGTATGTCCTCCCATGGCCCACTGGGTGGACTGTGGGAGAGTGTGGGCTATGATGTGGACCATTGGCCATGAGGTGCAGTGGTGGTTAGAGATGTATTCACCAAATGCAATGAATGTCTCATGATGATGGAGGAGGTTGTTGTTATGGGTGGAGGAGTGGGGTGATGGGGGTGGGGGGTGTATGAAGACCTCATTTTTTTAAATGTAACATTAAAAAAATAAATAAAGACAAAAAAAAAAAAGACCCTCACAAGGACCTTGTCTGGTGTGCCAACATAAGGCCATTGGAAGTCAGATTGTCACGAAAACCCAGTTTCTGGGAAAATCCCTTCAACATGACTTACCAAACTAGAATTTAAATCACCTTCCCAGAGGCAGGACAAGATGGTGTCTGAGTGAGTGCACCTCATAATCTCTCCTGCAAAGAAGCAGCTGAGCGGGGTTGGAGACCTGCTGGACCGGGCTGTTTCATGCGTTTGCAAGGCAGGAGGTGTCTGGACATTGATTTGGTGGGATGGTGACAAAGGAGATTCTTGCAAGAGGTCCTGAAAATGCCCCCACATCACATCTCATGCCTTCTATTATGCAGGTCCTTTTTAATTTATTTAGTTTTTTTCTCTTTTTCTTTTTCTTGCTTGTTTCCCCCCCCTTTCCTTAGCCCCGTTTTTCTCTTCTCTTTTTTTCTCTTCCCTCTTTTTCTTCATAATTTTATTTTATTTTATTTATATAATAGGTGCTGCAGGGAGCACTTCACACTTGCTGTGTTTCCTCATCCTCCATTTCCTTTTTCTCTGTGTATTGATTTTTTCTGCCTACACTATTCCCTTTCCCCCACATCTTTCTATCCTCCATCATCTACTGTTTCTCTTACATTACACCTCCCTTTCTTTGGTCCCCAAATTGAATTTTTATTTCTAATATCTTTGTTCTGTTTTCTTTCTCTTATCCACTCTTGATATTATTATCTTTCTTTTCTCTTTCCCTCTCTCATGACAACACTGACCTTTTAATTCATACTATAGTCCTACTCATATTCAGTTGACTGTCTCATTATAGGCACTCTACTTACTGCTATAACTCTACACAACTTACATGAGTCTAATATCCATTCTTCTAGATCTCACATTGTTGCTCTGTTAACATTTATTACCAATACTACTTTATACATTTTCTTTTCTTACTGATTTTGCTTTCCCTAGCCCTAATATTTTCCTTCAAAGTGAATTTAGCTAGCAACAAGAAGATAGAGTAAGAAGAACAAAGTGACAAAGAGAAGACATAACACTTATGCACGAACAACAACTAATGAAACCAAAGCCTAGACAAAGAAGCTAAGAAATTGATTAAACCCATCAAGATAAAATGATGAACAGACAGCAACAAAAAACTACAAACCAAACTAATAATCAGGAAAACATGGGCGAATACAATGAACAAAGTAAAAACCAGGAAGGGGAGCAGAACATAGGATAAGTAATTAAAGATCTCAAAACATATATTAGAGACCAACTTAATGAAGGAAGAGATTAACAATATGATGAAAACACTTGGAGAGGAAATTGCAGACATACAAAAAAGATAACAGATATGATGGGGATGAACACCACAGCTCAAGAAATCAAAAATACAATCTCAGCAAATAGCAGCAGATTAGAAGATGCAAAAGAGAGAATTAGTGACATGGAAGACAGTATATCTGAAATCAAATGGATAGTAGAAATGATCGATAAAAAGATAGGAAAAATCCAACTGGGGCTTAGGGACCTGAATGACAATGCAAAATGCACAAACATATGTATTATAGGCATCCAAGAAGGAGAAGAGAAGGGAAAGGGGGCAGAGGGATGTTGGAGGAAATAATGGCTGAAAATTTTGCAAATCTACTGAGAGAGATGGATGTACATGTCCAGGAAGCACAACACACTCCAAACACCATAAATCCCAACAGGCACACCCCAAGATGTATACTTGTCCAATTATCCAGCGCTCAAGACAAAGAGAAAATTCTAAAAGCAGCAAGAGAAAAGAGAACCATCACATACAAGGGAGGCCTCATAAGATTAAGTGTTGATTTCTCATCTGAAACCATGGAGGCAAGAAGGCAGTGGTATGATATAGTCAAAGGACTAAAAGAAAAAAATTTCCAACCAAGAATACTCTACCCAGCTAAACTAGCATTCAAAAATGATGGAGAGTTCAAAATATTCACAGATGAACAAAAATCAAAAGAGTATTCCAATAAGAACCCTGCCCTTCAAGAAATATTAAATAGAGTTCTGCAGGAATAAAGGAAAAAACAGGAGAGGTAGAGTTGGAGGAGTGTATAAGAACAACAAAAAAAATACAAAAAGAGAAGGAAAAAAAGAAACAAAATATGACAAACACAAGTGCAAACAATGTGCCTAACATAAATAATTCCTTGAAAGTAAATCCTTGAATGTCAATGGACTAAAGTCACCTGTCAAAAGATTCAGAATGGAAGATTGGATAAGGAAATGTAACCAACCTATATGCTGTCTATAAGAAACACATCTTAGACCCAGAGATTCATGGAGGTTGAAAGTGAATGGCTGGAAAACAATCTTACAAGCAAACAATAACCAAAAAGAGGCAGGAGTAGCTATATTAATATCAGACAAAATAGACTTTAAATGCAAAACAATTGTGAGAGACAAAGATGGATACTACATATTAGGGAAAGGGAATCTTTCAAGAAGAATGAACAATCATAAATATTTATGCTCTGTGGGAAACAAAGGCATGCTGTTTCCATGGTAGCAAGTTCCTTTCTGACCACTGGGTCATGCTGTCCCTGGAGATGTACATGCAGGTGGCTAATCTCTCTGTGAAACACAACATTCCTGCAGTACCCAGACTTGATATCTTAAGTAACCTAGGCAACAAGATTTATGAGTATACTTGTTTCAATAACATAATAGAACATCTTAGGCTTTAGTGACTTTCTTATCCACTGTGCACTGTGTTATTTAGAATGAGGTAATGGGAATAGTTAGCTAGAATAGTTGCTGGTTCTCACAATTGCTTGGGGTATATAAAGAAGCCCCTGAAATTAATAAACTTGTCTGATGAGCTTGAGAAATCAATGCTCTCAGAACCCCTGATCCCAATCTCTCTTTGTCTTTCATTCCTGATACCCTTCGGGTCCATCACTCTGATAATGCTCCTAACAAGGGCGTCTCCAAATACATGAGGTAAACAAAAGAAAAACCAAGTGAAAGAATAGATGCCTCTACAATTATAGTGGGAGACTTTAATACACAACTATCAACTTTGGACAGAACATCTCAAAAGAGAATGGATAGAGAAACAAAAACTTTGAACAGTATATTACAGAAGCTGGATCTGATAGATATACACAGGTCATTACACCCGAATACAGCAGGATATACATTTTTCTCATGTGCACATGGATTATTCTCCAAGATAGACCATGTGCTAGGCCACAAAGAAAGGCTCCATGAATTCAGAAAGATCGAAATCATACAAAATAATATCTCTGACTACAGTGGAGTGAAGCTGGAAATCTGCCAGGGCCAGAGGCCCAGATTTTACTCCAAGGTATGGAAATTAAACAGCACACTCTTAGAAAAACAGTGGGTCAAAGAGGAAATCTCAAAAGAGATTAATAATTACCTTGAAACTAATGAAAATGATAATACAACATACCAAAATTTATGGGATGCAGCAAAAGCAGGACTGGGAGGGAAATTTATAGCCAAATTCATACATCAAAAAAGAAGAAAGAGCAAAAATTGAAGAACTAACTGCACATTTGGAGGAATAGTAAAAAAAAACACAAAGTAACCCCACAGGAAGAAGAAAGAAAGAACAAAGATAAGAGCAGAACTAAATGAAATAGAAAATAAGAAAGCACTTGAAAAGATAAACAAAACGAAGAGCAAGTTCTTTGAGAAGAACAATAAAATTGACAAACACTTAGTGAGACTAACAAAGAAAAAAAGAGAGAAGATGTAAATACAAAAAATAAGAAATGAGAAAGGAAATATCACCACTGACCCCACAGAAATAAACACTATCATAAGAGGATACTTTGAAAAACTATATTCCAAAAAAAATGACAATTCAGAGGAAATGGAAAAATTCCTAGAAACACATAAGCAACCTCTATTGATGAAAGAAGAAATTGATGATCTCAAGAAACCAATCACAAGTAAAGAGATAGAAGCAGTCATTTAAAAACTCCCAACTAAGAAGAGCCCAGGGCCAGATGGCTTCACAGGTGAATTCTACAAAACATTCCAGAAAGTACAAACACCAATCTTACTGAAGCTCTTCCAAAAAATTGAAACAGAAGGAACATTACCTAACTCATTCTATGATGCAAACATTTCCCTAGTACCAAAGCCAAACAAAGCCACTACAAGAAAGGAAAATTACAGACTAATTTCTCTAATGAATCTGACGCAAAAATCCTCAACAAAATACTTGCTAACTGTTTTCAACAACACATTAAATGAATCATACACCAAGGCCAAGTGGGATTCATTCCAGATGTGCAAGGATGTTTCAACATAAGAAAATCAATCAATATAATACACCATATAAACAGATTGAAGGGAAAAAACCACATGATTCTATCTATAGATGCAGAAAAAGCATTTGACAAAACACAGCATGCTTTCTTGATAAAAACATTGCAAAAGATTGGAATACAAGGAAATTTTCTGAACCTATAAAGAGTATATATTAAAAAAAACAGAGCCAACCTCATTTACAATGGTGAAATTCTAAAATCCTTCCCTTTAATAACAGGAAAAAGACAAGGATGCCCACTATCACCTCTTCTATTTAACATTGTCTTAGAAGTACTAGCTTGAACACTGAGGCAAGAACCAGATATAAAAGGCATTCAAATTGGAAAGGAAGAAGTTAAAATTTCATTATTTGCAGATGACATGATCCTATACATAGAGAACATTTGGAAGTCTACAACAAAGCTTCTAGAACTCATAAGTGAGTTTAGTAATGTTGCAGGTTATAAGATCAATGTTCAAATTCAGTAGCATTTCTGTACACCAATAATGAGCAAGCTCAGTAGGAAATCAAGAAACAAATACCATTTACAATAGTGAATAAAAAAAATCAAAAACCTAGGAATAAACTTAACTAAACAGGTAAAGAACTTATACACAGAGAACTACACAACACTGTTCAAGGAAATCAAAGAAGACCTAAATAAATGGAAGAATATTCCCTCTTCATAGATAGGAAGACTGAATATTATTAAGATGTCTATCCTACCAAAACTGATCTACACACTCAAAGCAATCCCAATAAAAATCAACACAGCATTCTTTAAGGAACTAGAAAAACTAACTAGGAAATTTATTTGGAAAGGAAAGAGGCCCCAAATAGCCAAAGACATATTGAAAAAGAAAAATGAAATTGGAGGAATCACACTTCCTGACTTCAAAATGAACTACAAAGCTACAGTAGTGAAAACAGCATGGCATTGGCATAAGGAGACACACAGACCAATGGAAGCGAATTGAAAGTTCTGATATAGAACCTCATATATATATATAGCCATATAATATTTGATAAAGCTACCAAAACCTCTCAACTGGGAGAGAATGGCCTATTCAACAAATGGTGCCTGGAGAACTGGATATCCATATGTAGAAGAATGAAAGAGGATTACCATTTCACACCTTATACAAAGATCAACTCAAGATGGATCAACGACCTAAATATAAGAGCCAAGACCATAAAGACCTTGGAAAGCAGTGTAGGAAAACATCTACAAGACCTTGTATTAGGAAATGGTTCATGAACATCACACCAAAAGCACGAATAGCAAAAGAACAAATAGATAAATGGGACTTCCTCAAAATTAAAGCCTTCTGCACCTCAAAGGAGTTTGTCAAGAAAGTAAAAAGGGAACCCACACAATGGGAGAAAATATTTGGCAACCATATATCTGATAAGAGACTTATAACTTGCATATATAAAGAACTCCTATATCTTGAAAATAAAAAGATAAACAACCCATTTAAAAAATGGGAAAAAGATTTAAACAGACACTTCTCCAAGGAAGAAATAAAAATGGCTAAAAAGCCCATGAAAAAATGCTCCAAATCACTAGCTATCAGGGAAATGCAAATCAAAACTACAATGGGATACCATCTTACTCCCATAAGATTGGCAGATATGAAAAATCAGAAGAATACAAATCCTGGAGAGGATGTGAAGAAAGGGGAACACTCATTCACTGCTGGTGGGAATGCAGAAGGATCCAACCATTCTGGAGGACAGTTTGGCGGTTTCTCAAAAAACTAACCATAGATTTGCCATATGAACCAGCAATACCACTGCTGGGTATATACCCAGCAGAACTGAAAACAAGAACACAAACCGATATATGCAGACCAATGTTCATAGCAGCATTGTTCACTATCGCCAAAAGTTGGAATCGACCCAAATGCCCATCAACAGATAAGTGGATCAATAAAATGTGGTATATACATACAATGGAATAATACTCAGCTGTAAGAACAAATACACTACAAACACACGTGATAACATGGATGAATCTTGAGAACCTTATGTTGAGTGAAGCAACCCAGGCATTGAAGGACAAATACTACATGGCCTCAATGATATGAAATAAGCAAGCTGCCTCAGAGAGCTAGAGACTGAAAGATAGGCTTACAGGAAATTGGGGGGTAGAGGAAGGATGTGTGCTGACGTCTGCAGGGGTGGAATCTATGATGAGCTGGCGGTAAGTATGAGCACAAAGAAGAGGTAAAATGGGGGCAAGGGGTTGCCTTTGGGTGGGGTTTTGCGGGTTTGAGTGGGGCTGGGGATGGGCGGATGGGTAATATTGCCCAAAAATTGGGGGGAGGGAGGGACAACATATGAACATAGGAGAGTGTCAGGTGTTGGTTGAGAGTAAAATGCTGAGAAAATTGTATCAAAATATAATTAGGAGGGTTACCTTTTAGGATGCTCAGAAGGGATGGTCTGATGGGGGATAGACTCCTGGGGAATGTCTGAATGCTCATTTTGCCAGAGTGGGTTGTACCATTGGGTAGGGATCCAAGTAGTGAGAGTGGGGGTGTACCCACAATCTGGGGAGGACTAATGCCATCAAACAGAGGGAATTGTATCTCTAGAGAGAATGGGTGGCTCCCAGGGCATTAGGGCAGTTGAGCAAGTTAGGCACTGAACACTGTTGCAAGTGTCTCTGGACGTGGCTTCTCATAAAATGGAGGTTGGCTGTCACTGTGGGTCCCAAGGAGAGGGGAAATGGATGTTGAATGGATGGAACCAAGGTAAATGTGGGGTAAGAGAGGAGTTTCGTGAGAGTACACAAGGATGGATATAAAACATGTAATATTATACCAAAAACATATAGGGGACGACAGACTAATAATGTAAACCATAATGTAAAACATAGGAAATCTAAAAATTTAGTAAACTGTATATCCTAGAGTATGGACCACAATGTAAGCACAGATGTCACCTTGTTTGAAAGCTATTGTCTCAGAGTCTGTACATCAGTTTAAGTAAATATGATATGAATAAGTTATAAGAATATCGCTGTGGAAGGGAAAAGGTTTTATGGTGTATGTGTGGGAGTACTGTATATTGTATATATGAATTACTGTGATCTAGGACTCTTGTGAAGAGAAGCTCAATAATTAGGAAAAAAGAAAATAAAAGGATAGGATGTAGAATTTTTCCAAATCAATACATATTCTATATCTAACCTTTAAACCCATCGCTATATTCCATTTTACTAGTAAGGGATTCTGACATTATGTTGGGCTTCACTTTTCAGGAAGTTTTGGATCACAGAGTGGTTCAACAAAGGCAGTGGAGGAATACTGGTATAGTATGTTATTGACAGGTGATATATGGTTGACAGGGAGCTATACAGGGCATATGTTCAGGGTGCATGGTAATGTTTGGATATACTCAGAGTGGCAGCAATTAAAAACTACAGCTGGGGTGGTGATGGGTTCCTGGCCAGGGGTGCTCTGTTGTGGTCCCTAGGGGAGCAGCAGCAGTCCCCCAGGTGCAACGGTAAGGATCAGGAAGGAATGAGTGTCCAACAGTGAGCCCCTGATACTAGTGACTATGCTTGTGAGCCTATATGCCTGAAATAAGAACAAGGCCTAGAGCAGCACTGTGCCTAGGAGTTTCCTCCTGACAGCCTTCATGTTACTCAAATGTGGCCAGTCTCAAAGCCAAACTCAGCATGTAAATGCAATGCTTTCCTCCCAGCATGGGACATGACACCTGGGGATGAGCCTCCCTGGCACCAAGGGATCACTACCAAGTACCAAATGGTGATGCAACTAGAAAATGACCTTGAATTAAAGGTTCAATGCAGACCAGCAGAATATCCCTGTCTACATATAATAACAGGAGTTAAAAATGCTGTTTGACCTAAATTAAGGGGGAAATGGAAAGGACAGATGAGTTTATATGGCTATGAGTCTCTAAAAAAGAGTCTGGAGGATGTCAGAAGGATTGCCCTTTTGCACACCTGAGCAGAGTCTCGGAGACAGATAAAGTAGATACAACCCCAGGTATTGGTTCTTATGAGGGCTAAAGAGACCCACAGGTTCTAGGGTCATGGCAGATGGGGTTCACTGCCATGTCAGTTGGCCCTTATTTGGAGCTGGTGTTTCTGCATGATGGAGCTGGACACAGATGGGATCTCTTTTCACAAGGCTTTCATGCTACTTTATTGGAATTGTAGTTGGTGCTGGGGCTTAAGGTATATCTAGGGGATTTGAATCTCTGGACTGACAATATGATAGCCATGCCCTGAGCCTCAACAGACTTCAACTCCTACACTCTGATTTATTGGACTTACCCCACTCAGTTAACATGGAGTTGAAGAATGTCAACCACCACACCATGGAGCCTAGAGTGCCTACAACTGAAAGCAGGAGGAGTGCATCCAGTATCCATGTGGAATCTAAGCCTTTTCTTGACATGGAGGTGCAATGGACACAAACAATCCAATGTCCACAGAGAAAAGGTGGCATTGGTGTGGGAAAAGTGGCCATGGTGGCTGATGGGATTGGGGAATGGGAGGAAGAGATGAGATGTGGAGGCTTTTTTGGGAGTTGGAGTTGTCCTGGGTGGTGCTTCAGGGACAATTACCAGACATTGTAAATCCTCCCAGGGCCCACTGGATGGAACATGGGAGAGTGTGGGCTATGATGTGGACCACTGACCATGGGGTGCAGCGATGCCCAGAGATGTACTTACCAAATGCAATGGATGTGTCATGATGATGGGAGTGTGTTGCTGGGGGGGGGGGGGGGGGGCGGGGAGTGGTGGGGTTGAATGGGACCTCATTTTTTTGAATGTAATATTTTTACAAAATGAATAAAATTTAAAAAAAAAAACTCTCCAGACTCTAGGGAGATGCATGCTAGCACAAACCAGTCACCTGGGATCAGCCTAGAGCCTTCAGCCATCCCCTGTACTGTACTGTACTGTAGGTAAAAGGAGAATTTGGACCTATTGTTGCACAGCTGCTCTTAAGTCTTTCAAAATTTTAAATGGGAAGGGTTCATGAGTAAATTCAAAAACCATATTTGGATTTTGACGATCAACTCCAGGAGTTATTCTTTCTCATACAGTGACCAGAAAGGCCATTTGAAGTGCCTCCAAGTCACCCTCCCTTCTAGCCTGTAAAATGCCTTTTTGTAAAGCTGATGAATTTGGCTGAGCATTTCCAGGCATAGGAGGGGGAGGAGGTGTCTGTGGGGGGGAGGGATAGTAGTGACTTGCTAAAGTCAGTTAATGGCAGAACTGAAGGCAAAATAACTTTAGATTTAGTATCAAAAAATTCAAAGGGAGGAGCTTCCTCACCTTATCTATTTTCCTTATTCTCTTCCTCATCTTCTGTTTGCAAAGGTTCCAAAACAGATTTAATCATTGTCCAAGTGGACCAAATAGTAACAGGGAGTGGGACGCCTTGTACATGAATTTTTCTAACTCTTTTCCTACTCTTTCCCGGCCTAATTCTAAACTTTCTACTGCTGGGAACCATGAGCAATATTTTTCCATAATCCATAAATTTCTAAAATATGAGACTCACTGGCCTTGGATCCTTCTGCCTTAAGGAGTTGTTTGATGAGACAGGTATATGGGTGATATTTTGTTGAACTGTTTCCATTTCCCATTGTAACCCTGCTAGAATACCCAAGAGTGTCCTTATTCACCTACAACTTGGAAGGCCTTCTAAACCACTCATGGCTCTGCACTTTGACAACACCTTTAATTTAGCTTGAAGCTCTTCTTTCCTTCAAGTCCCATGTTGGGAACCAGTTGCTGAGACCAGCTCAGCAATAGCTCTGAACAAAGGGAAAGTGATGCAGAACTGAAGAAATAAAAGGGCAGAAAGAAAGACACAAGAGAGGAAACAAAGATGGAGCCAGGGGACTTCAGAGCTTCTGAAATTGAGAGCCTCAACCTTAGTATCCACATCATATTTATTTGGAAACTAATGAGCAGCTGTTTGCTATCAGAACTGCAACATTTGCAATAACAGAAAGCAACTGCAACATTTACAATAACAGGAAGCAACTGCAACATTTACAATACTAGGAAGCAACAAATTAGGTAAGCCATTTCCCCACAACATTAGACAGCTAGGGAAATTAAACGTATTTCTGTAGATGAGATGTTTTCAACTTAAATGTAATAAATATGCCCATTAAAGTCACATCAAACAGAAACATATTCTTAGATTTAAATAATTTGTTTTCTTTTATCAAATTTCCACCGTTAGCCAATGATGTTTTTTCTGTTGTTAGACATATATAGAGCAAGGGGCAGTGGAGCTGCCTTTAAGAATTGCACGTTGAGTTTGGAAAAAGAATGGCATAGAGGATTCAAGACAAAACCTAGTCATTTCTAAGCAGATGCTTTGAAATACTGGAATTTTGAAGGGTGTGGACTTAAAAATGTGTGTGTTTTTTAAAAGATGCTATTATTTATTTATTTCTCACTCTCATTTGTACTCACTTTCTGCTTTCTGTGTCTGTTCATCTTTTTATTTTTTAGGAGGCACCTGGAATGGAACGTGGGACCACCCACTTGTGAGGGAGGTGTCCAACCCCATGAGTTACATCTGCTCCCTGTTTTTTGGGTCTCTTGTAGTGCTTCCTCATTGTGTTTTCTCATTGTGTCATCTTGTTGTATCAGCTTGCCATGCCAGCTCTTTGCATCAGCTCACTGTCTTGTTAGTCTTCTTTAGGAGACACTGGGAACTGAAGCTGGGACCACCCAAGTGGTGCCCAACTGCTTGAGCCACATCTGCTTCCTCTAAAGTCTTTTAATGAAAGAAGACTTCCTACAAAATGTAAGGGTTTAGGAGAACTTTGAGGATGGGTATTTTTATTCACCTATGGATATCACTGTTCATAAGCCTAATAGAAGTGAACTCCAAGGCTTCTGATTCACATGTTTAGCTCACAGAGATGTTTTCAGTTGCCTGGTGTGCAAAGAGCCCTGGGTAGGTTTTACTCTGTCTTAGAATTCAGGGAGGAGGCAATTTTCCATTCCATTCTTGCCTCAGCCCCTGACCAAAAGTGAAAATTTGGACAAGTGCCTTATCCTCTCTGCAACTCAGTTTCATTTTTGTAATTTCTAATTCAGCAGGTCTGGGTCTTGGTCTGATAATTTGCATTTCTAACAAATTCCCAGGTTATGCTGTGGCTTCTGGCAGGTGGGTTTGGGGGACACTGCTCAGAGAGGCCCTTGTGTGCACAGAGCTTCATCAGGTAGACTGTGATCATGATGCTGATTGCTTTTAAAGCCTATTGTTTAGAAAGACTGCTCATAAAACTTCAGGAAAGAAAAGGCTTCCTTTTGTGCTCTTTTTACCATAGACCCCAAATTGAGACAATCTCACGAGGGGAAGGGGAAGGAACCATATTTAAGAGAATTTAGCAATCACCGGCTGTGGATGTTTCCATGGGCAAGCAAAGGGGGAGGCTGTGCTATCTCAGAAAGGTCACTAGAGTCCCTGCTGACCACATTACAAGTAACAACTGGAGCCCCAAGCCTTCCATTCCAGAGAGAAGGAAGCAGGGGGAAATGCACTTGCACTGCTTTTCTTCCTTCAGCTATCTTTTGGAGATTTAGGTATATTAAAGCCAATGCTGAGTGGAGATTATAATATTAAAAAACTCATGATGTAGGCCAAAAATCAAGCAAATCATAATGTATTCACACTTTAGTGATGAAGGATAAGAGTTCCAAGAAATGACTTTAACTTCATATGAGATAAAGAATGACCAGGCTTTCTTATATCAACTCATTCAATCACTCTCCAATCCCATGGGCTATGGGAACATGGGGGTGGAGCTCTTACCCCCATTTTACCAATGAGGAAAATCCTCCTAAGAGAAGTTCAGAGATGTGGTCCAAGTTAAACAGTAAGAAGCAGTCAGGGACAAACTTGTGTTCAAATTTGGGTTTTCTCTAGTGAACTGCTTTCCTAACAGATCATCAGTTCATCCACCTGGAGCCTGCCCTGAATATAAAAAGAAACAAAATTTTCCCAATAAGGCTTGTATTTGAAGTTTTGGTTTTAAAGATTAGATTACTCATGATTCCTAGTTTTCATCCTTTGGCAAATTATGATTTCTTGATGTTGTAAGGAGGACCTTTCCATGAGGTTACTTCAGTTAAGGTTTGTCACACCTCAATCAGAATAGGTCTTAATCCTACTACTGGAGTCCTTTACAAGATAATAAAATTCAGACAGAGAAAAACATAGATGGAGCAGAAGCTCAACATCAGTGGAACCTGGAAGAGAAGGGAAAGACAGCAAATGCTGCCATGTGTCTTCCCATGAAACTAAGAAACAAGGATTGCATGCAGCCAGCCCCAGAGCACCACAGTATTAGGGAAGAAAGCATCACCTTGATTTGGACTTTCTTTTAAATTCCTATTGTTTAAGTCGACCCATATCATAGTATTTGCTTGATCAGTCCAGGAAACAAAAACAAGTGCTGTTGCTGACAGAGAATCTTTTGACCATTTGTGTTAGGTTGCTAAAGGCTACCAAGGTGATATATCAGAAATAGGCGGGCTTTTACAATGGGGTTTTATTAGCTGAAAAGCTTACAATTATTAGGCTTCATCAGGGATTGCTTTCTCCTTGAGCTGTCCCTGTGGGTGATCAGGGACAATGGTGGTGGCCGCTCATTTCTCACCTCTCCTCTGGGCCTCATTGCTTCCAGCTTCTGGCTAAAGTGGTTTTCCTCAGCTTCTGGCTTCTGGGGCCTTTCCACACAGCTTCTGTGAATTTCCTCTCTGTTACTGCAGCTTTTCAGTCCTTTGCTTTATTAAAAAAAGGGACTCCTATGAAAGGACCAATACCTGCCCTGGGCCTTAACTGAAGTAATTTAACCAAAGCCCCTACCTAAAATAAGTTAACAATTAGGAAAGGATTATCCCTAAGGACAGGATTTTCCACAAAATCTTTAAATGACGACAGCATTAAAGTACTCTTCTCCCTGAAAATGTTCCCCAGAGATGCTGTAATTAAAGCTAGACCACTAGATACATGAAGCGTGCTTTCTTTCTTTCTGGGTTGCTGCCTTCTCAATTATCTGAATAAAAAGCTTTGTCCTGATTCAAGTTACCCAGGGATACCTCAATATTGGCTTCTGAAGAGCTTTTTGGAAACAACTGCAATGTGAGGTTGTTAGAGACTGCATCATGTCCCCACAAAATGCAGGTTCAGGTCCAAACCCCTGGTCCTGTGGGTGTGAACCCATTTGTCAATAGGACCTTTGAAGATGTTGTTAGCTAAGGTTTCCATACTGAAGGAGGGTGGGCCTTAACCCAGCACGGCTGAAGTACTTATAAGGAAAGGAGATTGGAGAAAGGAAGAGAAGCCTCTGGGAGCAGCCAGAAGCTGAAAGTCAAAAGAACTTCAAAAGAAAGAAGACTCTGCCATGTGCATTGGCATGTGATGTGACAGGCAAGGACCAAGGAGCATCAGCAGTTAGTCCCAGAACAATAATCTTCTGGGAGAAAGCATCATCTTGCTGATGCCTTGATTTTGGAGTTCTCCTAGCTTCAAAACCACAAGCTAATCCACTGTGTGGTATTTGTTTCAGCAGCTAGGAAACTAAAATGGACGTAAAAAAATGGACAAACACAAAACAAAAGAAAACCAAATCTGAATTCTGGACTAAACCACAGTAGAAAGAAGAAAGGACTAAAAAAAGATACAAGCACTAAAAAAACAAAATCCATAATCTTTCAATGAATTAACCTAACAAAAGAAAATGGCACCAAAATATCAGACATGTTTTACTGCATTATCAGCTAATGGTTGCCTAGAAGGGAAGGTGAGGCAGAAATTTATGAAATAAAGGACAGAGAGAAAGACACAAGAGAGGAGGTAAAAATGGAACCAGGGGACTCACAGCTTCTGAAACTGAGAGCCTCAACCCTAGTTTCCACATTGTATTTATTTGAAACTAAAGAGCAGCTGTTTACTATCAGAACTGCAACATTTACAATAACAGGAAGCAACTGCAACATTTACAATAGCAGGAAGCAACAAATAGGTAAGCCAGTTTCCCACAATGATGTTTGGTACGGAACTGGTCCTAGGTTGCAAGGACTAATTCTGGTAATGGACGGCAATGTGCTGCTGGCATGAGATAACAGAGTGAGGTAACAACAGCCACAGATCCCAACTGGGGCCCATGGACAGCCATGGATGAGACATGTGGTGAATAGAGTCAAACTCCATGTGGGGAGACAAAATCAGCTATTCACAAATACTGTGTTTTAATATCTGAGTAGCAGATGTGGTTGGTGAGCTACCATATTTTCCAGAAAGTAACATGCACGAGAAGATAATATACACCCCCTAGTTTTATTGCCATAAGAATTTTTGTTTGTTTCACCTTTATCATCTTTGTTAGTTCCTTGAATCATTTTCTCCCAGAAATCATGTTTCTTTCCCTTTCTCTTAGGATTAAGTACAGTGCAAGTGGCAAAACGATCTTGGTGCACATCAGACACCAAACAATAGGCCATTGGGCCACAGGGACATGTCTTAAAGGTTCCGTGGGACAGGACAGAGCATGCCCATGGGAAAGGAGGGGCTGATGAGGCAGCCAGAAAGTGTGTAGAACCTTCCTGAACATCCAGTCCTCTGGGCATGAAAGCATTTTTCGGCATGCCACATTGCTCTGGGAAAGTGATCATGACATCTCCATGTTCACAAAATACCTCTTCAGTTCCCATTTTCCTTTCATATTGATTATTCCCTGGCATGTGCATGTGTAGTCCAAGGTCTGCAGAACAAGGCTCATTTCCTCAGTAACCTGCAGTGCACATGGACAAATGAAGAGGCATTTAGTCTAGATATTAACACAACCCTTTGGAGAAGCCACTTGACTACCAAGATGAAAAGTCTGTTTACTCACTGGCTAATTCCACTTTGGAGAAATTAGAGGAAGAAGAAATATTGTGCAAGAAGAAAATCTTTTTGAGAACCACAGTGTCCTTAAATTCAGTGTTGTGAGAGAGAAAAACTGGAAACAACCTCAAATACAAGTAATCTCCAGACTTAGGTAGGCTTGTGGGCTATCACAAGCCATGTGTTGTGAAAGGGACAATGGAATGATGCCATGCCCTCTCACCAAAAGAAGTTGAGTTAAGCCTAGGTCTGTGCTATATTTATAAAGTATGTGAATCTCAAGTTTAAGGCAAAAGAAGAAAAAAAAACCTGAATGTGGTTTTATGAAAAAATAAATGATAAATATTAATAAGTTTGACTATAGGTGGGAGAAAGTACCCTGAGAAGAACCCTAGTCGACTCTTGCAAATGGACTCAGGAATCAATGACCTAAAGCCAGAAGAGTTAAAGGAGTTTCCATTCAGTTTATTATTTTTAAAATTCTGTATCATTTTTTAAAGGTTCATTTTATTTATTTCTCCCCCCCCCCCAATTTTTTGCACTTGCTGTGTGCTGTGCCTTGAGGAGGCACTGGGAACTGAACCAAGGACCTTCGATGTGGAAGGGAGTCACCTAATTGCTTGAGCCACCTCCATTCCCTGCTTTGTTGTGACTCTCATTATGTTTTTCCTGTGTCTCTTGTTGTGTCATCTTGTTGTATCAGTTTGCCATGCCTGCCCATCACACCAGCTCACTGTTTCTTTAAGAAGAACTGGGAACTGAATCACAGACCTCCCCTGTGTTAGGATGGAGCTCAGTCATCTGAGCCACATCTGCTTCCCTGCATTCACTTTAGCATGGACATGGCTGGCTCTCTAAGTCGGGTGTACACTGTGGGTGCTACAGAGACAAGAGCCCCTCATTCACACACTGCCAATGTGACAAGATTCTTGGTTTTCTGGCATTGCACCACAAGGAGACTCCTGCTGCTGGGTCAAAGGCTGGATGCATGGAATCCCCTGGAGGGAGGCACTGGCCTACATGGAGTCTTGTGCATGGAGCTTGCTTGCACCAGGCTATGCTTGGTGGAATTTGCCTGGATCTGGGGGCCCAGGATGGCCTGTGTCCTCCTGACAAAAACATTTTTTTGAGCAGAGAATGGGAGGTGCATGTTGTCACTCTAACAGACCTCAGCTTCTGTGGCAAGGAAGACTCACCCAGGGGACATGGTCCTCCTCCATCTGGGACCCCTGGGGGTTATCTGGGTCTTGATGAGGGTGAGTATGAGCTGTTTTTCAGAGAACTCTGGAAGCCCTGCTTTGGAATCCTGTAAACAAGATGTGGAGAAGTGGGGTGTATTAGCCAAAAAGGGTCCCGATGCAAAGTACTAGGACTCTGTTGGCTTTTATAAAGGGTATTTATTTGGGGTAGTAGCTTACAGTTACAAGGACCTAAAGGGTCCAACTCAAGGTACCATAAGAGGTATTTCTTCACCCAAAGTCTGTTGCCACATGTTGACACAAGATGGTGGGAAATGTCTGTGAGGGTTCAGCCCTCTTCTTTCTCTTAAGGCTCTGTGGTCTCAGCTTCTTCCAATCTTAGCTTTAGGCTGGAAGGCTCATTTCTTTCCAGGTTCAGCTGATCTGTTCTCTTCACAAGGTCAGCAGTAAACTCTCAAGTGAATGGCTCATCTATAAATAAGAAAATAAAATAGAAGAAAAAAAAGAAAGACAACAAAATAAAAAAAAAAAAAAAAAATAAAAAAAATTCCATGTCTATCTTGTCACATGTATCTTATTCTGTGTATGTACCTCTGTGTGTCTACTTCTTTGTTGCCCTTGAATGAATGTCTGTTTATAGAGCCCCCAAAGGGGGTGGGGACTCAAACTGAGTTGCCCTAATCAAAGCAGAATCAAAGCTCTAATCTTAACATAATTTAATCAAATGCATCTCAGCTGAATCTAATACAATCAAAGGGTATCACACTCCAAGGAATAAACCCATTTTGCTAATATAATCAATATCTCTTTTTGGAATTCATAAATAATATCAAACTGCTACAGGGGGTTTCCTCTACTTCATCAGTGAAGGCCTCATCTTACCTCAGCCTCCTTGGAGATGTCAGCCACTCCCCCGTGCCTATGGACTGTGGCATGGGCTGGGCAGCTTGCAGACAGCACAGCAATGCTATCATGCAGGTGTGTGGGCATTGTCAGGTGATAGTGCGGGAGGGGCCAGGCAGTGGTGGCAGCAGTGAGCCAGCCTCCTTGAACTTGGGAACTGAGGGTGACTCAGGACCAGCCTCACCATGGGGCAGAGACTGGGATTATAAGAACCCAGGACAAAATCCAAGTACTCCCTGAAACAAGGGAGAAGACTTTGGAGTCAAGAGGTCGAGAGGAGCCTGTCAACAGAGAGATGCCATCATCTTCTTGCCATGTGACCCAATGGCCAGCTGTGAACAGAGTGGGACAGAAAAGAGCATGGAAGGTGGGGTCTCCAGTGCCAGAACTCCTGTTCTACCTGCTCCCAGACAGGGCTCAAGTCCCAGGTTGAGGCCAGGCAGAGCTCAAAAACAAAGCATGGGAAGGGCTTTGGGCACTAGAGGAGAATGGAAAGAGTATGGAGATAGCCAAGAAACTTGGGTTATGGATATTTTCTCATAATCGGCATTCTCAGGGGCAGTCAGAATCTGGGTCCTACAAGTATTTGACTTCTGACCTTGCACAGAGGGAAAACAGACCCCGTGGTGCCTTTGAAGTTAATTCTGCAGTTAAGTCACTTATACATTGGCATTTTTTATGTATCCCTGGGTATTTGTGACACCAAACCATGAACAAGGCCAGCTGCCCGTGGCCAGTGTGAGGCAAGCAGGAGGCTGCCCATCTTGATGAAGGCTGAGGAAAGTACAGGGGGCTTTCTGTGCAGTTATTTAGGCTTCTGGGCAGAAAGCCTGGAATTCTCTTTAATCAAAATAAAAGAACCTGCTCCTCAGGCCCAGGAGAAGCTTTTAATGGTCTCAGCATCATTTTAAATTTTTCCTGGAACATCACTCCTCTTTTTGCACATAAATGGAAATGAGAGGCTACTGGAACTGAGAGCAAGCTAAACCCTCAGGAGAATAAAATCAACTCAGATGCAAGCCTTCTGGCCACTGGGAGAATCCACCACCCAGGCCTGCATGCACATTCCATTTTGGGCAGGCAGGATCCTGTCTTATTTCCTCCTGGGGATGAAGGTGCATGGGGACAGTCCAGGTGGCCAATCAGCACTAAATCACATAGAGTTTTATGATGGCCTATCTCCTCTTGGAGAACCCCTCAATCTTAAACTCATTTTAATTACTGACCCATGGGAGAGCAAGTGCTCTCCCTGGCCAGCTCCTCTTAAATGGCTTCTGAGTCTTATCCTGAGTGGTTGCAAACTGCTTGGAGACCTGTGCAGGATATTAAGCCAACCTCTTGCTTGAGAATATTCTGGCGTGTTGTGGGGCAGAGGCTGTCCTGCAGCTGAGATGGGTGTAGCATGTGCTCTTGACAAGGACATCCCTCTCTCTCCAGCCCAGCAGAAGAGCCAGTGGTGGCCAGGATTGCTGGAGCAGCCCCAGACATAGGAGTGGTTAGCATGCTCAGGCAGAGATCCCTAGAGTCTGGTCACCAGGACCTGGTTAAATGAGGGGGTCCAGATGGAGAGAGGAAGGAAAGAGCTCTGGCCTTCAAGCACACTGACCAGAAGTAAAGGCGCAGCTGGCTCTGCTGTCATCTGCTATCGTCTACCTGGTGAGCTGAATCACAGCTCCCCTGCTTGTGAGCTACAGGCAGCCCAGTGGCCAGCACTCAAATCCTTTGTAAGTCACCCAGACTGGAGCTAGCCCCTTGCTTTAGCATATGTCACAGCTATCAGCAGCTCAGTTGTACATAGACTTGCAACTGCCTCTCTCTTGTCTTCAATAGAATATACACTGTCTGAAGACAGAGACAAGTTTGATTTGCTTGCTTCTCTAAGCTCAGTGGCTACCTTGCTGCTGCACACGAAGTGGTTGTAGAGTTAATTAAAGTACACATTTGGGGAATATTTGCTGTCGTGGCCATCACCTCCTTTGTCTTCTTTCCTGTTCCCCCTCAACTCTGTCATTATTCCACTGCAGATTGCCTACCATCACATCCCAGCAGTGGGAAACAGTTTCAGCATTGTTCTAATAGATTTATTTTTTGTGTGATCATTCAAATGAATTAGGAAACACTGCTTTCCTACAATATTATTATTATTATTGTGCTTGCTTTGGCAGCACATATACTAAAATTGGAATGATACAGAGAAGATTAGCATGGCCCCTGCATAAGGATGACACACAAATTCATGAAATGTTCCATATTTTTTGTATGTGGTTGAAACTATAATATTGAGAAAACCCTTTAGAAAATATAATAAGGATGCTTATCTGTTTAAGCTGTTTAAGTGGGGACTCTGACACAGGACAGGCTTCTAGGGAGTGTGTGAGTGCTCATTTTGTCATAGTGGATTATATCATTCGATGGAGGTCCATACAATTAGTATAAAGGTATACCAACATCCTGTGGAGGACTGATGTTCTCAAACAGAGGGAATTGTATCTCTCAAGCAGAATATCCCTGTCTACATAAAATAACATGACTTTAAAATGCTGTTTGACCTAAAGTAAGGGGGAAATGGAAAAGAGAAATGAGTTTATATGGCTACGAGTTTCTAAAAAAGAGTCTGGAGGCTGGCAGAAGGATTGCCCTCATGCACAACTGAGCAGAGTCAGAGAGACAGATAAAGCAGATACAACCCCCAGATATCGGTTCCTTCGAGGGCTAAAGAGACCCATGGGAGTTATGGTCATGGCCGATGGGGTTAACTACCAGGTCAGATGGCCCCTTTTTGGAACTGGTGTTTATGTGTGATGAATCTGGACTCAGATGGGATCTTCCTTCATAAGACTTTCATGCTAAGGTGATGGAGGTGCAGTTAATGTTGGGGTTTAAGATATATTTAGCGGATTTGAATCTCTGGACTGACAATGTGATAGCCAGGTCCTGAGCCTCAACAGACTCCAGCACCTACAATATGATTTATTGGACTTATCACACTCAGCTAAGATGGAGTTGAAGAAGGACAACCACCACACCATGGAGCCTAGAGTGATTACAACTGAAAGTGGAAGGATTGCATCCAACATCCATGTGGAATCTGAGCCTCCTCTTGACATAGAGGTGCAATGGACACAACCAATCCAATGTCCACATAGAAGAGGTGGCATTGGATTGGGAAAAGTGGACATGGTGGCTGATGGGTATGGGGAAAGGCAGGAAGAGATGAGAGGTGGAGGCGTCTTTGGGACATGGAGCTGCCCTGGACGGTGCTTCAGAGGCAATCACCAGACATTGTAAATCCTCACAGGGCCCACTGGATAGAATGGAGGAGAGTATGGGCCATTATGTGGACCATTGACTATGAGGTGCAGAGGTGACCAAAGATGTACTTACCAAATCCAATGGATGTGTCATGATGATGGGAACGAGTGTTGCTGGGGGGGGGGAGAAAGGGGGTGGGGGGGTGGGGTTGAATGGGACCTCACATATATATTTTTAATGTAATATTATTACAAAATCAATTAAAAAAATGGAGAAAAAAAGAGTAAAAAAAGAGGTGAGGAATGCACAAATCTGTATAGTTATACTAAAGTACACTTTGGATAGATTATATTGTATGTAACTATATTTCGATAAAACTGCTTTAAAAAAAAAAAAAAAAAAAAGAGAATTGGTGGTTCCCAGCGGCTGAGGGCAGTCGAGGATGTCAAGCCCTCAGCATTGTTGCAAGTATCTGTGAATATGGCCCTTCAATTAATGAAGACTCTGTCACTGTGGGCCCTGAGGAGGGGGAGAGAGATACTGAATAGATGAATCAGTGTAACTGTGAGGCCATGAAAGTGTTCCACAAGATCATGCAATGGTGGATATAGGACATATTACATTACACCCAAAATGTATAAAAGTCTATAGGCTAAAATGTAAACCATAATGTAAAACATAAGATAACTAAAAATTTATTAAATTGTATAGTCTAAAATATAAACCATAATGTAAACCCAAATGGAACCTTGTTTGAAAGTTATGTTTCACTATCTGTACATCAGCTGCAGCAAATATAATATGAACATGTAAAAAGATCATTGCTGGGGAAGGGACAGTGTTTGATGCTGGATATGTGGGAGTAACCTATATTGTACATGTGAATTACTGTGATCTAAAACTTTTGTGAAGACAAACTTAATAATTAGAAAAAAAGAAAGGAAAGGATGTAGACACTGAGGAAGAAATGAATGAAATTTCCTTACTGTACATACAGGGCAAAACCTATTGCAGTAATGAAATCCAAAATCTAAAAAAAAAAAAGAAAAAGCTTTTTCATTTTTCATTTGTTGATACCCAATTTATTTTTTCTTTATTCAATTTTTCTAAATTAGTATGTATTCTATATCGAACCTTTAAACCCATTCCATTTTACTATTAATGGAACTTGCCAATATATTAGGCTTCATTTTTGAAGGTATTTTGGACCATAGAGAGGTTAAGCTATAGCAGGGGAGGAACACTGGTGTGAGGTGTTATTGATGGGGAGAACATAGTTGGGAGCTCTCCAGGACATGTATACAGGGTACAGAAAAATGTTTGGATATTTTCATAGTAGTTACATTTAAAAATGACACCTGAGGTAGTGCTTAGTTCCTAGCCTGGGGAGGTTTATCACAATCCCCAAAAGAACAGCAACAATCCCCAAAGTTCAATGGCAAAGACCAATAAAGAAGGGTGGTCCTCTTATGAGCCCTTGATACAGATGACTATGCTTATGAGCCTGTGTACCTGAAATATGAACTAGGCCTAGAGCTGCAGGGTGCCTAAGATTTGCCTCCTGAGAGCCTCCATTTTGCTCAAATGTGGCCACTCTCTAAGCCAAACTCAGCATGGAAACGCATTACCTTCCCCACCAGGATGGAGCATGACTCCTGGGGATGAGCCTCCCTGGCACCAAGGGATTACTACCAAGCACCAGCTGATGATGTAACTAGGATAAGACCTTGAATAAAAGGGTCAATTCAGACCAGCAGAATATCTCCACCTACATGTAATATCAGGTGTTAAAAACTGCATTCTGACCTTGAATAAAAGGGGGAAATGGAAAGGACAAATGAATTTATATGGCTATGAGTCTCCAAAAAAGAGTCAGGAGGACTTCAGTGGGGTCACACTTATGCATGTCTCAGCAAGTTCCCATAGTCAGTCAAAGTAGATACAACCCCAGGTACTGGCTCTCCTGAGTACTATAGAGACCCACAGATTCTATGGTCTTGGCAGATGACTCTGGAGTTCAGTGCCATGTCATTTGGCCCTACTTTGGAGTTTTTGTTTCTGAGTGTGATGGAGCTGGACTCAGATGTGACCTTTCTACACATGCCTCTTCTGTTAGTTTTACTGGACCTGTGGTTGGTGCTGGGGTTGGTGTATACTCAGGAGACCTGAATCTCTGACTGTCCATGTGATAGCCATGCCCTGAACCTCAGGAGAATTGCCAGTCCTACCCTCTGGCTTATTGGACTTACCCCAGACAGCTAACAAGGAAGGGAAGAAGGCCAACCACCATACATGGGAGCCAAGAGAGCCTACAACTGCAAGCAGGAAAATTGCATTTATCATCCTCATGGAATCTAAGTCCCCTCTTGATTTAGAGGTGGAGTGGACATAACCATTCCAGGGTGCCCAGGATGGAGGAATAGAGTGCAGATTAGAGTGGACTTACTGATACTCTACTATCAAATTATTGTGATTAGTAATGGAAGAAATTGTAGAATTGATGTGAATAAAGTGGCTATGGTAGCTGCTGAGGGTAAGGAGAGGGAAGAAGAGATATAATGTGGGGTCATTTTCAGGACTTGGAGTTGTCCTGGGTGGTACTGCAGGGATAGATGCTAGACAATGTATGTCCTGCCATGGCCCACTGGGTGGACTGGGGAAAGTGTAAACTACAATGTAAACGATTATCCATGTGGTGCAGCAGTGCTCAAAAATGTTTTCACCAAATGCAATGAATGTCCCATGATGATGAAAGAGGGTGGTGATGTGGGAGGAGTGGGGTGAGGAGGGTGGGGGGTAAATGGGAGCCTCATATTTTTTGAATGTAACATAAAAAATAAAGAGAAAAAATGTATTATTATTATCATTGTAGCTTTTTAAACCATGGTTATGCTTGATTTAATGATTAAAGGAATATTGACATTAAATAGCGTTATTTTTCTCCGATCACTGCTTTTAACTTGTCAGATTTACCTTTTCACTCCCTTGCGTGGATTCAAGCAATTTCCAGTCATTCCTGCTAGGCCCATTCAGAACTGCCATCTCATATCTGTCACCACTCCCAGCCTGTTCCTTCACTCCTCCTCACAATTCATACTCCGGAAGAGAAAGGTGGGGGTCATTTGTGGTGTTGGGGAACACTTGAAAATCTCATTGCAAGGTACTGGGGTCAGAGAGAAGGAAGATGCTTCATCCTCACTTCCTGTTCAAGGCTGCCATCTACCATATCAGCGGCTATTCTGACATTTGTTTTTAGCATTGCAATAGTTTTTTTATCATTGCATTTTTTTTGGTTAAAGTTACTCCAGAAACTATTTAAGATTTTACCAATAACAAAGATTTGACTAAATAACCAGGTTTATTTCCTTTCCTTTGTTTAAATATTACCATCATTAGAACACTTATTTATGATTCCAATAGAACAGTAGCAGCTGACGATGTCAGAGCAGATGGAATTACCTGTATTTTATCCAGGACTTCAGTGCTGTACATTCTACTGGCCATGTTTACAATGTTGCCCCAGGTATCATATTGCAGTTTCTGAGCCCCAATTACATGAGCTATTACAGGTCCATGGTTAATACCTGTGACATATCAGAATTAAGTTAACTAAATTCAAACTATGGCAAATATTTTAAAAGAAAAATTTAAGAGACTACTTGAATCATCATTCTTATACAAGCATCAGTCAAACTCATGGAGCTCAAAGGCAAAGGAAAATAATCCCTATAATTTCATCACCTCAGAAGTGTTAAAATGGTTTGTTCACTTTTTTCCTTCTAGCCACAATTCATGTTTATATGCCCATTTATCATTATCCCAGACTTATATATAAAATTAATATGCTTAAAAATACTAAATATCACATCTTTATTTTTCCATGTAGTTACAAAATTTTAGGCAAGAGATAATTTGTATATTGTTTTCTGGTGGCTCAGAGTCAATATTTATTTTAAAGGTCAATGGGAACACCAAGTGTGCTTATAATGCTTTACTTGGCTCTTCTGTCTCTGTTGGATTTATAGGCTCACTACACCATATTACTAAAGTAACACCTCCCCTGCTTCCACCACCCATTCCAGCACATCCTCTGAGGGCCTTCTTTACATGTAAAAACTCTTCTGTCTCAGCCTTCCAGGGTGGCACTACCATCAGCACATCTATTTGTCAGATGAGAAAACAGAAGGATATGGTGGCCACAGGTGGTCGGTGGCAGAGCTGCATGTGGACCAGACCTTCCATGACCCCTGCTCAGAGTGACAAGCTTCTTGGGCATGTGGCTTGCTCCACCATGTGGATTATCTTCAATGCTATCCCATGGGCAAGTTCATTGACTTCAAGGTGTACAGGGGTTGGTTTCAAATCCCTCTGCTAAACCACTTTCTGAAGGACAAACCTGATTTCTACTGCTGCTGGTATGGCATTCTACCCATTTCAACATTTTAAAAAGGTGAAATGTGTAAAATACTTTGATGGAATATGCATTTTGGGAAATTTTTCACACAGGAAAATGACTGGTACTTATAAATACACACCTAGGAAAAGAAAATGGTAGACCCGAGGGAGGTCCCTAAGAAACTCCTACTTGGTGCAGTGGTGGAGAATCTGGAAGAGAGAGCAAGTAAACTTCACCCTCAGGGGGGAATAGTGATGCCTAGTGATTTCCAGACAAGCTCTGGGATACTAATGTGTCCTGTGTTCCTGTGAGGAAGGAAAAACACCCCTGGGAATATAAGTCTCCTCAGAAATGAATTCTCTGAGGAGAATTCAAAAGGTCACTAAAGAGAGCTGTGAAGGCCACATGCTGCAGATCTGCCAACCATTTTCATGGTTTCACAGGTGGGGCCATGGCAGCATCTGTTACTTCACTGGATAAGCCCATACCCATGGGTGCCACCAACAAGGAAAATGACCATGACTGCTCTGAACCACTATCTTGGTTCCATGGTATTCCAGGTATTCCTGAGCTTGGGTGCATTTGGACACTTTGTAGGATGTGGAGACAGCACCTGGCATCAGGAAAAAAAGCATTTCAGGGTCAGATGCTGGACATTATATATCCTGTCATAACCCACTGAATGTACCAGGGGAGACTGTGAACTACAGGGAGAAACTATTATCTGTGTGGTGCCACAGTGCTCCAAAATGTGATCACCAAATGTGATGAGTGTGCCACAATGATGGAGGAGGTTGTTGGTGTGGGAGGAGTGGGGTGTGGGGTGTGGGAATACAGGAAGCTCTTATATATTTTTTTTTTTTTACAATGAATCATGCTTTATTTTTAGTCACATGGCATTCTACATTCATGTTAACTAAAGACTATTTCACCCACAGCTCTGTTTGGCTGCCAGTCTCTTGTCTCTCTCTTCTGCAATGGTGAGGTGGATTCCTTTTCCTCAGGGAAGAGAAATCCATGGTTTGTTGCCTTTGCCAATAACGAAAATGTTGGAGAGCCAGGTGGCAAAGCTGTTGCCATTGGCATCTTTCACATGAACCACATCAAAGAGCCAGGATGTCTCTCTCTGTTGGTGATCACACCAATTCTTCCAAGGTTAGCACCTCCAGTCACCATACACAGGTTACCCATATCAAACTTTATGAAATCAGTAATCTTGACTGTCTCCAAATCAATTTGAATGGTGTCGTTCACCTTAATGAGAGGATCAGGATAGTGGATGGTGCAAGCATCAAAGGTCACCAGATGAGGGATTCCTTTTGTGCCTACAAAGATCTTCCTCAAATTGCACAACTTGTACTTGGCCTCCTCAGGTGTAATACGATGAACAGCAAAGTGACCCTTGGTATCATACATCAGATGGAAATTCTCTCCAGTCTTGTCAGTGCTGATGACATCCATAAAACCAGCAGGATAAGTTATATCAGTTCGGACCTTGCCATCAGTCTTTATGAACCGCTGCATACAAATCTTCTTTACTTCATCTCCTGTGAGGGCATATTTAAGCCTGTTCCTTAAGAAAATGATGAATGGGAGACATTCTCTCAGCTTGTGCAGGCCAGTGGATGGACGAGGACCAAACACACCAGTTAGTTTGTCCAGCATCCAGTGCTTTGCAGCTGCTACATGCTTCAAATGCTTCTTGGGACCACAAGCCATGGCTGTCCTAAGCACAGAAAGAGCTCTTATATTTTTTAAAGTAACATTTTTTGTGATGTATATATCTTCAAAAAATACAATGTACAAAAATGATGAGGTGAGGAATTGGGGAATGGAGTATATGGGAACCTCTTATGTTTTTTACATTTTATATAATGTTTTTAAATGTAACATTCTTTGTGATCTATTAACTTCAATTTAAAAAGTGTAAAAACAAACATGTTCAATGTCTAATAATGATGGAATGCAAATTAAAAGTATAATGTAGTACAACAGTGTAAGTATTAGAATGGGCAGTTAAAAAGATGGTCCATTTCAAATGTTGTCAAGATTGTGGGAGAAATAGATCTCTAATTCATTGCTGGTGGGAAATGAAAATGCTAATCCACTTCAGGAAAAAGTTTGTTGTTTAATAAAATTAAATAAATACCTATCACAAGAAAAAAAGCCTGATGAACTTCTGTAATCAGGGAGAGGCCCATGGTCTTTCCCTACCCCCATTTCTAGGACCCTTAGAATGTGTAACCCACAGTTGTCATGTGATCTGGGAGATGGATCCAGAGAGGGAGGGAAGGTGGGCCAGAGAAATGGACATAGAAATGCCAAGATTGATTATCACTCCTGCCTCATTCTCTCCTGCGTCCAGAACTGCACCTTACTGCAGAAGTCAAACTGAATTGATTTGTGAGAAAATGGCTTGAATTTAAGCTTGGGAACCTGACTTGAAATTAGAATATTTCCATAATGCAGATAAGAAGTGTGGGCTTAGGAAGACCAGGACTTGACTAGATAGAACACTGTCTTGTCAGCATGAAAACTTTTTGCATGAGGAGGCATTTGAACTTTGTATGGCCTGTTCCCTATTACTTTAAATGTTGCAGTTCCAAAAACAAACACTTTTGAAAGTAAACATAGATAGCTCCTGCTTTGTAATTTCTAATAAATATGATGTGGAAAGTAAGGTCAAGGCTCTCAGTTCCAGAAGCTGTGAGTCCCCTGGTCCCATCTTTATTTCTTCTCTTGTGTCTTTCTGTTCTTTTATTTCTTAAGTTCTGTGTTATCTTCCCTTTGAGCCAATCTATTGCTGAGCTGGTCTCAGCAACTGGTGCCTGAACTCAAAGGGAAGAAGGATCACTTCAAGCAAAACTAAAGTTGGTGTAATGGCACAGAGCCCTGACTCATTTAGAAGGCCTTTGAAGTCCTCAGTAAATAAGGACACTCTCAAGCATATTTGCAGGGTTATAATGGGAAATGGAAGAAGTTAAACAAAATATCTCCTGTATGTCTCTTGAAGCAACTCCTCAAGGCCAGAGGATCCAAGGCCAGTGAGCCTCATACTTAAAATTCCTACAGATTATAGAAAAATATTGCTCATGGTTCCCAGCAATAGGAAGTGTAGAATTAGGAACAGGAAGAGCAAAATTAGGAATAGGAAGTGGGAAAGAGCAGAAAAAGAGTTTTTTAAATTTAATTTAATTTAATTTAATTTAATTAACTTAATTTAAGTTGTTTTGCCTTCAGCTCCTTCATTAATTGACTTTAGAAAGTCACTTTCCCCTCCACCAACAACCCCTCCATATGTCAAAATTTTGTAGCTAAAACCTTAGATCCAGTCAGGTTGGCTTTTCCTTCCTGTTATATTATGCATTACATGGATGATATATTGTGTGTTGCTCCCTCTTCCCAGACTCTTGTTTTAGCATATCAGGCCTTGGAAAAGAGCTTAACTGCAGCAGGATTAAAATTTGTCCCTGAGAAAATTCAAGAGGTTACTCCCATTTCTTATCTTGGGACTATTGTTGATAAAATTACAACTAAGCCTCAGAAGGTTCATATTCATAAGGATTCTATTAAAACTTTGAATGGTTCACAAAATTATTAGGATATATAAACTGACTGAGGCCTAAAGCAGGCATTTCCACACAAGAGTTGTCTAATTATTTTTTCCCTATTATGAGGAGGTCCTCAATTAAACAGATCCTGGGTTTTGACAAAAAAGCAGAATGAGGATTAAAACTTGTAGGAAAAAAATCAAAGTGTGCAAGTTGAATGCATTAATCCAGAACAGGCACAGTCTTTTGCCTTCCTTACAATCTTCCATGGGAGTACTTAAGCAACAAGATCATATTGTAGAATTGAGAAAAGGAGGGGGGGGCAAGATGGTGGTTGAGTGAGTGCACCTGATAATCTCTCCTGCAAAGAAGCGGCTGGGCAGCATTGGAAATTCTTCAGGACTAGGCTGTTTCAGGATTTTGCAGGGCAGGAGGTGTCTGGACATCAATTTGGTGGGAAGGTAACAGAGAAAATTCATGTATAAGATAAAACTGAGGCTCTCTTACACGGAGGTGGGGGCTGCACATGGGACACTCCTTCCTGGGGTGGGCGGAGCCATGGCACCAGCACCACAGTGGTGATTCCTGGAGGCTCTGTGGTACTGGGGAATTCATAAGCCCTGAGTGGGCTATTGGGGGGCTAACAGGGCAGGAGGCCTTCACAGACTGATATGGGGAGACAGATGGGAGTTTTATTGCGAGGCAGGGAATTTTTGATTGTGGACACAAATAATAGTGCTTCTGGCTAGAGCCCTGCCCCCAAGGCCGGCTGCTGATCAGCAGTGGCCTTAAATCCCTCACAATAAAGAGACATCACCAAGAGGCTGTTTCAGGGCCTGGCAGGGTGGGAGATGTCTGGAAGCAGATTAGGGGAATATTTTGTGAAGCATGGGAATTTCAGTTTCGGACACTGATATCAGCACTTCTGGCTGGAGCCCCACCCCCTGGGTCTGGCTACAGATCTGCAGTGTCATTAAATTGGCTGCAGTGTAGAGGCAACCCCAGGTGGCTGTTTCAGGGGCTTACAGGGTGGGAGGTGTCCTGAAGTCGAATTGGTGATACAGCCACAGAAAAGACCCTAGTGAGAGGGTGAATTGCGGGTGTCTGACACATAGGTCAGAATTTGCGGATGTGAACTTCCCCATAGGGCTTGCACCCAGCTGCGGGAATCTCTGAAGGCTGTGTTGCACTGTGGTGCTCCCAGGTTCCCTGTTAACCAGATTTGAGGTTGCCAGATCTGTGTCCTCTAAACCCAGGTGACCCACATCCCAGAGACTCACACCTCTTGAGTCTGCAATATCAAAGACTTTCCATCCCTGAATCCACCATGCTCTGAGGTCCATCTGAGGTCCTTGAATATCCTAGCCCTCAATGTTTTTATTTTTTCTTTTTTGTTTTTTTTGTCTTGTTTTGTTGTTTTTTAATTTTTTATTTATTTTATTTATTTTTCATTGTACTGATTGCTAACATTGCATTATCGCCTAGTCTTTTCTCCCATTGTATCCCCCAAGATATATATATATTTTTAATTATTTAGGGGTTTTTTTTGTTGTTGCTGTTGTGGTTGTTCTATATCTTTTATTCTTTTCCTTACTTGCTCCCCTCCATTTACCCACCCCCCTTTTTCTTTCTTTCTTCTCTTTTTTTTCCCTCTAGTCACTCATTTCCTTCTTATTTTATTTTACCTTAATTATACAATAGGTGCTGCAGGGAACACCTCACATTTGCTGGGTTTCCTCATCCTCCATTGCCTCATTTCTGTGTGAATTAATTTTGACTACATACACTATTCCCTTTCCCCTACATCTTGATATCCTCCATCATCTACTGTCTCTCCTATATTCCACCTCTCTTTCTTTGATCCCCAAAGTGTCCAACTCTTAATTTCTAATACCTTTGTTTTGTTTTCTGTCTTTTATCCACTCTTGAAATTATTGCCATTCTTTTCTCTTTCCCTCTCTCATGAAAACACTAGCTTTTTAATTCATACCATATTCCTCCCATATTCAGTTGACTACCTCATTATAGGTACTTGACTTACTGCTATAACTCTACACAACCTATATGAATCTAATATCCATCCTCCCAGATCTCATATTGTTGCTCTGTTAACATTTATTACCAATACTACTTTACACATTTTCTTGCTTACACAATTGCCTTTCCATGGCCCTAATACTTTCCTTCAAAGTGAACTCAGCCAGAAATAAGAAATTAGAATAAGAAGAACAAAGTGACAAAGAGAAGATATAACACCTATGCAAAACAACTGCTAATTAATCTACAAGACTAGACAAAGAAACTAAGGAACTGATTACACCTGTCAAGATAAAATGATGACCAGACAGCAACAAAAATCTACAAACCAAACCAGTAATCAGGAAAACATGGCTGAATCCAATGAACAAACTAAAAAGAAGAAGGGGAGCAGAACTTCGCACAAGTAATTAAAGATCTCAGAACATATATCACAGACACATTTAATGAAGTAAAGGAAGAGGTTAACAATATGAAGACAACAGTTGGAGGAGAAATTGCAGACATACACAAAAAGATAACAGATATGATGGGAATGAACACCACAGTTCAAGAAATCAAAAATACACTCACAGCAAATAACAGCAGATTAGAAGAGGCAGAGCAGAGAATTAGTGATGTAGGAGACAGTACATCGGAAATCAAACAGAGTAGAATTGATCATAAAAAAGATAGAAAAAATCCAGCTAGGACATACGGAACTGAATGACAATGCAAAATGCACAAACATACACATTATAGGCATCCCAGAAGGAGAAGAGAAGAGAAGGGAAAGGTGTCAGAAGGAGTTCTACAGGAAATAATGGCTGAAAACCTCCCAAATCAACTGAAAGAGACAGATGTACATATCCAAGAAGCACAGTGCACTCCACTGGTCATAAACCCCAACAGGCCCACCCCAAGACATATACTTGTCAAATTATCCAACGCTCAAGACAAAGAGAAAATTCTAAAAGCAGCGAGAGAAAAGAAAACCATCACATACAAGGGAAGTTCCATAAGATTAAGTGCTGATTTCTCATCTGAAACCATGGAGGCAAGAAGGCAGTGGTATGATATAGTCAAGGTACTAAAAGAAAAAAATTTCCAACCAAGAATACTCTATCCAGCTAAACTAGCATTCAAAAACAATGGAGAGTTCAAAATATTCACAGATAAACAGAAATTGAAAGAGTATGCCAACAAGAAACCTCCCCTTCAAGAAATTCTAAAGGGAGTTCTGCAGGAAGAAAGGAAAAAACAAGACAGACACAGTTGGAGGAGAATGTAAGAGCAACAAAAAAGACTAAAAGAGAAGAAAAAACAAAATATGACAAACACAGGTCCAATCAAAATATGGCTAACATAAATAATTCCTTTAAAGTAATAACACTGAATGTCAATGGATTAAACTAACCTATCAAAAGATTCAGACTGGGACATTGGATAAGGAAATATGACCCATCTATATGCTGTCTACAAGAGACACATCTTAGACCCAGAGACTCATGGAGGCTGAAAGTGAATAGTTGGAAAACAATCTTAAAAGAAAACAACAACCAAAAAAAGGCAGGAGTAGCTATATTAATATCAGACAAAATAGACTTTAAATGCGAAACAATTGTGAGAAACAAAGAAGGATACTACATATTAGTGAAATGGACAATCTGTCAAGAAGAACAAACAATCATAAATATTTATGCTCGTAACAAGGGTGACTCTAAATACGTGTGGCAAACACTGGAAAAACTAAGTGAAAAGTATGCATCTACAGTTATAGTGCGGGATTTTAATACACCACTATCAACTCTGGACAGAACATCTCAAAAGAGAATCACTAAAGAAATGAAATATTTGAACAGTATATTAGAGGAGCTGGATCTAATAGACATATACAGATCATTACACCCAAACACAGCAGGATATACATTTTTCTCAAGTGCACATGGATCGTTCTTCAAGTTAGACCATATGCTAGGACACAAAGAAAGGGTTAAGGAATTCAGAAAGATCGAAATCATACAAAATAATATCTCTGACCACAGTGGAGTGAAGCTGGAAATTTGCAAGAGACAGAGGCCCAGGGTTCACACCAAGATATGGAAATTAAATAGCACACTCTTAGAAAAACAGTGGGTCAAAGAGGAAATCTCAAAAGAAATCAATGACTACCTTGAAACAAATGATAATGATAAAACCACATACCAAAATTTATGGGATGCAGCAAAAGCAGTACTGAGAGGGAAATTTATAGCCATAAATTCATACATTGAAAAAGAATAAAGAGCAAAATTTGAAGAACTAACTGCACATTTGGAGGAATTAGAATAAAACAACAACAAAGTAATTCAACAGGAAGAAGAAGGAAGGAAATAACAAAGATAAGAGCAGAACTAAATGAAATAGAAAATAAGAAAGCACTTGAAAAGATAAACAAGACCAAGAGCTGGTTTTTTGAGAAGATCAACAAAATTGACAAACCTTTAGCGAGACTAACAAAGAGAAAAAGAGAGAAGATGCAAATACCCAAAATAAGAAATGAGAAAGGTGATATTATCACTGACCCCACAGAAATAAACAGTATCATAAGAGAATACTTTGAAGAACTATATTCCAACAACAATGACAATTCAGAGGAAATGGACAAATTCCTAGAAACACATTAGCAGCCTATATTGACAAAAGAAGAAATTGATGATCTCAACAAACCAATGACAAGCAAGGACATAGAATCCGTCATTAAAAACCTCCCAAGTAAGAAGAGCCCAGGGCCAGACTTCACAGGTGAATTCACAGGTGAATTCTACAAAACATTCCGGAAAGAACTAACACAAATCCTACTGAAACTATTCCAAAAAATCAAAACAGAAGGAACATTGCCTAACTCCTTCTATGATGCCAACATTACCTAGTACCAAAGCCAAACAAAGACACCACAAGAAAGGAAAATTACAGACCAATTTCTCTAATGAACTTAGACGCAAAAATCCTTAACAAAATACTTGCTAATCGTATTCAACAACACATTAAACTAATTATACACCACGACCAAGTGGGATTTATTCCAGGTATGCAAGGATGGTTCAACATAAGAAAATCAATCAATGTAATACACCATATAAACAGATTGAAGGAAAAAAATCACATGATTATATCTATAGATGCAGAAAAAGCATTTGACAAAATACAGCACTCTTTCTTGATAAAAGCACTCCAAGATATCGGAATACAAGGAAATTTTTTGAACATGATAAAGAGTATATATGAAAAACCTACAGCCAACATTTTTTACAATGGAGAAATCCTAAAATCCTTCCCTCTAAAATGAGGAACAAGACAAGGATTCCCACTCTCTCCCCATCTATTTAACATTGGCTTAGAAGAACTTGCTCGAGCACTAAGGCAAGAACCAGATATAAAAGGCATTCAAATTGGAAAGGAAGAAGTCAAAATTTCATTATTTGCAGATGACATGATCCTATACATAGAAAACCCAGAGGTCTACAGCAAAGCTTCTAGAACGCATAAATGAGTTTAATAAAGTCACAGGTTATAAGATCAATGTGCAAAAATCAGTAGCATTTCTGTACACCACTAATGAGCCAGATCAGGAGGAAATCAAGAAACAAATACCATTCACAATAGTAAATGAAAAAATCAAATATGTAGGAATAAATTTAACTAAAGAGGTAAAAAACTTATACACCAAGAACTATACAAGACTATTCAATGAAATCAAAGAAGACCTAAATGAATAAAAGAATATTCCCTGTTCATGGATAGGAAGACTGAATATTATTAAGATGTCTATCCTGCCAAAACTGATCTACACATTCAATGCAATCCCAATAAAAATCAGCAAAGCCTTCTTTAAGGAACTAGAAAAATTAACTATGAAATTTATTTGGAAAGGAAAGAGGCCCCAAATAGCCAAAGACATATTGAAAAAGAGAAACAAAATTGGAAGAATCACACTACCGGACTTTAAAACATACTAAAAAACTACAGTAGTGAAAACATCATGGTATTGGCATAAGGAGAGACAAACAGACCAATGGAATCGAATTGAAAGTTCTGATATAGAACCTCATATATATAGCCATATAATATTTGATAAAACCACCAAACCCTCTCAACTGGGAGAGAATGGCCTATTCAACAAATGGTACCTGGAGAACTGGATATCCATATGTAGAAGAATGAAAGGGGATTACCATCTCATACCTTATACAAAGATCAACTCAAGATGGATCAAAGACCTAAATATAAGAGCCAAGACCATAAAGACCTTGGAAAGCAGTGTGGGGAAACATCTACAAGACCTTGTAATAGGAAATGGCTTCATGAACATCACACCAAAAGCATGACCAGCAAAAGAACAAATAGATAAATGTGACTTCCTCAAAATTAAAGCCTTCTGCACTTCAAAGGAGTTTGTCAAGAGAGTAAAAAGGGAACCCACACAATGGGAGAAAATATTTGGCAACCATATATCTGATAAGAGACTTATAACTTGCATATATAAAGAACTCCTATATCTTGAAAATAAAAAGATAAACAACCCATTTAAAAATTGGGAAAAAGATTTAAATAGACACTTCTCCAAAGAAGAAATACAAATGGCTAAAAAGCACATGAAAAAATGCTCCAAATCTTTAGCTATCAGAGAAATGCAAATCAAAACTACAATGAGATACCATCTTACTCCCATAAGATTGGCAGCTATGGAAAAAACAGAAGAATACAAATGCTGGAGAGGATGTGAAGAAAGGGGAACACTCATTCATTGCTGGTGGGAATGCAGAAGGATCCAACCATTTGGAGGACAGTTTGGCAGTTTCTCAAAAAACTAACCATAGACTTGCCATATTACCCAGCAATATCACTGCTGGTTATATACCCAGCAGAACTGAAAACAAGGACACAAACCAATATATGCACACCAATGTTCATAGCAGCATTGTTCACTATCGCCAAAAGTTGGAATCGACCCAAATGCCCACCAACAGATGAGTGGATCAACAAAATGTGGTATAAACATACAATGGAATACTACTCGGCTTTAAGAACAAATACACTACAAACACTCGTGATAACATGGATGAATCTTGAGAACCTTATGTTGAGTGAAGCAACCCAGGCATTGAAGGACAAATACTACATGACCTCAATGATATGAAATGAGCAAGCTGCCTCAGAGAGCTAGAGTCTGGAAGATAGGCTTACAGGAAATCGGGGGGTAGAAGAAGGATGTAAGCTGACATCTACATGGGTGAAATCTATGATAAACTGGTGATAAGTATGTGCGCAAGGAAGAGATAAAATGGGGGCATAGTGTTACCTTTGTGTGGGGCTTTGCAGGTTTGAGGGGGGCTAGGGATGGGCGGATGGGTAATATTGCCCAAGAAATTGGGGAGAGGGAGGGGCAACATATGAATATAGGAGATTCTGTGGTGTTGGTTGAAATTAGAATGCTGAGAAAACCTTTTCAAAATATAATTAGAAAAGTTACCTGTTTAATATACTCAAAGGAGATAATCTGACGCAGGACAGAATCCTAGGGAATATCTGAATGCTCCTTTTGCCAGAGTGGGTTATACCATTGGGTAGAGACCCATATGATGAGAGTGAATGTAGACCCACATCCTGGGGAGGATTAATGCCATCAAATAGAGGAAACTGTATCTGTCAAGAGAAAGGGTGGCTCCCAGGGCATTAGGGCACTTGAGCAAGTCAAGCCCTCAACACTGTTGCAAGTATCGCTGAACATGGCTCCTCAAGAAATGAAGATTGACTGTCACTGTGGGCCCCAAGGGGAGGGGGAAATAGATATTGAATAGATGGAACCAAAGTAACTGTGAGGGCAAAAGAAGTGTTTCACAAGAGTACACAAGGATGGATATAAAACATGTAATATTACACCAAAAACATATGGGGGATGACAGACTAATAATGTAAACCATAATGTAAAACATAGGATAACTAAAAAATTGAGAAAACTGTATAGCCTAGAGTATAAACCACAATGTAAACACAAATGTTACCTTGTTTGAAAGCTACTGTCTCAATATCTGTACATCAGTTTCAGTAAATATGATATGAATAAGTTAAAGGATTATTGCTGTGGAAGGGAAAAGGTTTTATAATGGATATGTGGGAGTACTGTATATTGTATACATGAATTACTGTGATCTAAGGCTCTTGTGAAGAGAAGCTCAATAATTAGGGAAAAAGAAAAGAAAAAGATAGGATGTAGAATTTTTCCAAATCAATATATATTCTATATCTAACCTTTAAACTCATCATTATATTCCATTTTACTAGTAAGGGAACCTGACATTATATTGGGCTTCACTTTTCAGGAAGTTTTGGATCACAGAGTGATTCATCAATGGCAGGGGAGGAATACTGGTATAGGATATTATTGACAGGTGATATATGGTTGACAGGGAGTTATACAGGGCATGTGTCCAGGGTGCATGGAAATGTTTGGATATACTCATAGTGGAAACAATTAAAAACAACACCTGGGGGCAAACCGGGTTCCTGGGCAGGGGGGACTCTGTTGTGGTCCCTAGGGGAGCAGTCCCCCAGGTGCAACGGTAAGGACCAGGAAGGAATGAGGGTCCAACAGTGAGCCCCTGATACTAATGACTATGCTTGTAAGCATATACACCTGAAATAAGAACAAGGCCTAGAGCAGCACTGTGCCTAGGAGTTCCCTCCTGACAACCTCCATGTTACTCAAATGTGGCCAGTCTCAAAGCCAAACTCAGCATGTAAATGCAATGCCTTCCCCCCACCGTGGGACATGACACCCGGGGATGAGCCTCCCTGGCACTAAGAGATCACTACCAAGTACCAGCTGATGAAGTAACTAGAAAATGGCCTTGAATTAAAGGTTCATTGCGGATCAGCAGAATATCCTTGTCTACATATAATAACATGACTTTAAAATGCTGTTTGACCTAATGTAAGGGAGAAATGGAAAGGAGAAATGAGTTTATATGGCTACAAGTCTCTAAAAAAAGAGTCTGGAGGTTGTCAGAAGGACTGCCCTTATGCACACCTGAGCAGAGTCTCAGAGACAGATAAAGTAGATACAACCCCAGGTATTGGTTCTTTTGAGGGCTAAAGAGACCCACAGGTTCTAGGGTCATGGCAGATGGGGTTCACTGCCATGTCAGGTGGCCCTTCCTTGGAGCTGGTATTTCTGCGTGATGGAACTGGACTCAGATGGGATCTCTTTTCACAAGACTTTCATGCTACTTTACTGCAATTGTAATTGGTGTTGGGGTTTAAGATATATTTAGGGGATTTGAATCTCTGGACTGACAATATGATAGCCAGGCCCTGAGCCTCAACAGACTTCAGCTCCTACACTCTGATTTATTGGACTTACCCCACTCAGCTAACATGGAGTTGAAAAAGGTCAACCACCACACCATGGAGCCTAGAGTGCCTACAACTGAAAGCTGGAGGATTGCATCCAGTATCCATGTGGAATCTGAGCCCCCTCTTGACATAGATGTGCAATGGACACAACCAATCCAATGTCCACAGAGAAAATGTGGCATTGGTGTTGGAAGGGTGGCCATGGTGGCCGCTGGGTGTGGGGAATGGGAGGAAGAGATGAGATGGGGAGGCGTTTTCGGGACTTGGAGTTGTCCTGGGTGGTGCTTCACGGACAACTACGGGACATTTTAAATCCCCCCAAGGCCCACTGGATGGAACGTGGGAGAGTGTGGGCTATGATGTGGACCATTGACTATGGGGTGCAGCGATGCCCAGAGATGTAGTTACCAGGTGCAATGGATGTGTCATGATGATGGGAGAGAGTGTTGCTGTGGGGGGAGTGGGGGTTGGGGGCGGTGGGGTTGAATGGGACTTCATATTTTTTGAATGTAATATTTTTTAAAAAACGAATAAAAAATAAATAAATAAAGGTTCAACATGGACCAGCAGAATATCCCTGTCTACATATAATAACAGGAGTTAAAAATGCTGTTTGACCTAAAGTAAGGGGGAAAGGGAAAGGACAAATGAGTTCATATGGCTCTGAGTCTCTAAAAAGGAGTCTGGAGGTTGTCAGAAGGATTGCCCTTATGCACACCTGAGCAGAGTCTCAGAGACAGATAAAGTAGATACAACACCAGGTATTGGTTCTTTTGAGGGCTAAAGAGACCCATAGGTTCTATGGTCATGGCAGATGGGGTTCACTGCCATGTCAGGTGGCCCTCCTTTGAGCTTGTGTTTCTGCGTGATGGAACTGGACTCAGATGGGATCTCTTTTCACAAGGCTTTCATGCTACTTTACTGGAATTGTAGTTGGTGCTGGGGCTTAAGGTATATCTAGGGGATTTGAATCTCTGGACTGATAATATGATAGGCAGTTCCTGAGTCTCAACAGACTTCAGCTCCTACACTCTGATTTATTGGACTTACCCCACTCAGCTAACATGGAGTTGAAGAATGTTAACCACCACACCATGGAGCCTAGAGTACCTACAACTGAAAGCAGGAGGATGGCATCCAATATCCATGTGGAATCTAAACCCCCTCTTGATATAGATGTGGAAGGGACACAATCAAGCCAAACAGTAAAGATCAGAGTGGACTTAATGATATTCTATTCATGAACTATTGTGGTTAATAATTGAGAAAATGTGGCATTGGTGTGGAAAAAGTGGCCATGGTGGCTGCTGGGTGCAGAGAATGGGAGGAAGAAATGAGATGTGGAGGCATTCTCGGGACTTGGAGTTGTCCTGGGTGGTGCTCCGGGGACAATTGCCAGACGTTGTATGTCCTCCCATGGCCCGCTGGATGAAATGTGGGAGAATGTGGGCTATGGTGTGGAACATGGGACATGGGGTGCAGCGATGCCCAGAGATTTACTTACCAGACGCAACGGATGTGTCATGATGATGGGGGAGAGTGTTACTGTGGGAGGAGTGGTGGGGTGGTGGCGGTGGGGTTGAATGGGGACCTCATATTTTTTGAATGTAATATCTTTTAAAAAATGAATAAATTGAGTAGAATTTGGGGGAAAAAAAGTAATGATTCAAAAAAAAAAAAAAAGAGGTTCCCATATATTCCACATATCTCATACCCCACCCCACCCCAACTCTTTCCTCATCAACATCCCCTTTCATCACTGTGGCACATTCATTGCATTTGGAGCACTGTTGCACCACATGGATTATAGTTCACATTGTAGTGTACACTCTCCTCCAATCCAGTCAGTGGGTTACGGCAGGATATATAATATCCAGTATCTGTCCCTGCAATATCATTTAGGAGAACACCAAGTCCTAAAAATGCTCCCACATCACATCTCTTCTTCCTTCTCCCTGCCCTCAGCAACTACCGTGACCACTGTTTCCACATCAAGTGATACAATTTCTTCTTCTGCTAGAGTCACAATTGTTCTTTAGTAGAATACCAGTAAGTCCACTCTAATCCACATTTTATTCCTCCATCTTGTGAACCCTGGGATGGTGATGTCCACTCCATCTCTAAACTGAGTGGGGACTTATATCCCACATGGCTGATGGAAGCGATTCTCCTGCTTGCAGTTGTAGGTACTCTCAGTTCCCTGGTGTGGTGGCTGGCCATCTTCACCTCCCTGTTACCTGATCTGGGTTTCTGAAATGCTTAATTGGTGTGTATTAAATATTAGCTATCCCTGTTGCTAATTAATATTCTGTGCCTCTAAAGAAATTTGGTGAAAATGTTGCCCCCCAACTCGTCACTATATATTTAAATTAATGATATTTTCCTTCCTTTTAAAGTATCATTATTTAAATTAATGATCCTTTCTTTGCTTCTAATATCAATTTAGAAGTTAAACTGATATTTTGAATGGGATGTTATTTGATAATAAAACTAATCTGAAATATTATGAAAAATAATCAGTGAAATTACACTGATTTTATCTTTAAAAAGTGAAAACCATAGCTATCCATTAATGGGAGAATGTCTACTATGGCTACATCAAACACTAAGAATGCATTATTTTGTTGAAATTAGTTTAAACTAATTATTTAAATTAGCTTCCTCCTGCTGAGTGTAAATTCTGAGAGAGATTGCTGTTTTTTAGTGCCCATACATTATTTTATGAAATAATGGTAAGTCTTTTGGTTTGAGAAATCTAGGTTCTTATTGTTTTTATTATGAGCTTGTTTGAAATTATAATTTTCCTTTCAATGGAGGAATACTATCATATATACTATGATATAAGGACATTATGAGAAAGGGATAGGCCCTGGGTTGGACAAGACTTTCTGAACAACAACAATAATTAATAGCAGCCATCTTTTAGTATGTGCTTATTCTACTGTTTTCATTTTATGGATGGGGATATTGAGACACAGAAGGTGTAAATCATTCAAAGTCAAAAGGCTAGTGGGTGGCAGAGCTGATTTTAAAACCAACATGCTTTTCAATGTCTCTTGAAAGCATCATTTGGAGTTGTTCCACATAGCAGTACAGGAGACACTGAGTGAGCCCAAGGCATCCTTATGGGTGAGTTTTCACATGCTGAAGTGAGAGAATTACACAGTTTTCCCTTTCTCCATGGCTATGTGGTGTTGCTAAGTGTGCGGCTCCTCAGCTGACAGGCCTGCCTGCTTCTGGTGAAGAGGAAAAATCTTCTTCAAAAGTGCCAGGAAGAGATGAGAGGTGGAGGCGTCTTTGGGACATGGAGCTGCCCTGGATGGTGCTTCAGAGGCAATCACCGGACATTGTAAATCCTCACAGGGCCCACTGGATGGAATGGAGGAGATTATGGGCCATGAAGAGGACCATTGACTATGAGGTGCAGAGGTGCCCAAAGATGTACTTACCAAATGCAATGGATGTGTCATGATGATGGGAACGAGGGTTGCTGGGGGGGGGGAGAGGTGGGGTGGGGGGGTGGGGTTGAATGGGACCTCACATATATATTTTTAATGTAATATTATTACAAAGTCAATTAAAAAAAAAAGAGAGAGAAAAAAAAAAGTGCCAGAGCAGAATCAGCATTTTGGTTTGGAAAGGGCCCTTCAGGGAGTTTTTGCTGCTGGATTTCTCTTCCTTGAACCTCTCACATGGCCTTCTGACACTGTATTTGTTCATAAATTTCTATAGCATTAATTCAGGTAATATGAGATTATTTTAGGGTTCAGAGGTTTGTTCTGATGATCTTTAAACCTCTTAAACTCATTGAATCTGGTTTCTCAATGGAAGAATATAGGTGGTTATGACTGAGCATTTTAGGAATTGTAAGGAATAAAGGATTAATGTTCAGTAGTGCTTTCTTAGGTTACACACAGACAAATTTTGATATTTGCATTTCAGAGTTGGGTAATGACATAGTTGTAATTTTTTGGAAACCTAGTCAGATTTTTTCCCTTGCCCTATCAACATAGTCCTGAGGTTTCACTGCTGACTAGGGAAGTGCTGAGGCTGGCTGAACATGCCTTTGATGCTGGGTGAGGTAGGGTCCTTCATAGAATTGGATTCTCAGAGCCACCCTAAAATGTAAGTCCTATGTGCTTTTAGGAAGAATGTTAACATTGTGAGTTGTCTTCCTTTTCAGGGAATTGGAATCAGCTAAATCCTAGCAGAAAAGAAAAGTTATAACCATGCTTTAAGATTTTATGAGGATTAAAAATAGTAAATTTATATCCAAGGCCTTGGACAATGGAGTATTTTATAAATCACTGCTATTATAACCATGTCCCAAGGAGTCACCTTTCTTTACAGGTCATGAATGTGGGTGGGGAGGTTTGAGGAAATAGACTTTCTGCCCCTTCTCAGCCTTGACATGTTAGGAGGTTTGAGAACATGGACCTTCTCTTATCAGCCATGAGAACTTTGGAAATTTGGTTGTTCACTCATCCACAAGCCAGTCTCCTTACTTGAAAATCAGGGATAATGATACTACTACCTGTGTCATACAGTGCTCATGAGAATTAAATGACCCTATTAGTGTTGGAAACTAAGGCATGGTGGTATCGAAAAGGGAGACATGCTGTTTCCATGGCTATGCTTTTAACATAGGAATGCAGCAATTAAGCCTTTCCAGTCAGCAGGATAGAGCTGTCCCCGCCAGGGAAAAATACAAGCAAATACACTTTGTAGTTTGAAAGGAATACTAAATCTTTGTACTTTGAGATAAGTTCTTTAATTTATGAGTCTTGTTAATGTGTAGTTACACTGCTTGTTATCTTGATAGTTGGAGTATATATAATGCCACATGTAGAAAATAAAGTTGTCTGAGGAGTGATTGCTCGCAGAACCCTGATCCCAGCTCTCCCTTTCTTTCTTTGTTTCACTCTCTCCTCTTCTCTTTCTTTCATTCCCGATACCCTTCAGGTCCAAATCGCCAACATATCAGACTATCTTATGCATACTGTCTCACATACCAACCTATCAAAACATTTTAGTGGTATAGAATATCTCTAGAATGATGCAAGTTGAGGAACTGATGCTAGGGTGGAAAGAAAGCATTTCCCTGTATAACTTTTCCTCCTTTTGCATTTTTCACACAATTCAGGTATCTCCCATTCAAAAATATTTGCTTGTTATTAGCTTTATCCTAACACAAATTAGATTTAAGTCTAATTTACTGACCATAGTCTTTAATCTTTTATTCATTGTCCTTACTTTGTAATTTGTGTGTCCTTATGGAATGGAGGGAAGAATGATTTAGATAATACCTCTTGAACAAACTTGAAGCTGATTCCTTTTCAATAAAACTTCCTGAAAAGCCAGGCATTCTCAAAACTCACAGAGGAAGATCTAGAATATAGATTACAAGGGGATGAGGTGGGGGTAGGAAAAATGGAGTTAATGCTTATAACGTACAGAGTTTCTACTGGGATGATGGAAGAGTTTTGGTAATAGATGTTCATGATTGTAGCAAAACATAGTAAATGTTATTAACAGGACTGAGGTATGTATTTTAATGAGGTTGAAAATGGAGGTTTTAGGTTGTATATATGGTAAACAATTTAAAAAAGACATTGTGCTGACAGCACAATAGCAGGTACTTACATTTTTATGGGAGGAAATGGTAAAGTTTTTTGTGTTGGAAAGGTTTTCTGCATTTTGTTTATTAGTTAAATCAATTGTGACAAAATGTGTCCTGATATTTTTGTTTGGAAAATAAGATCATTTCATTCTGAGGGCTCAGGCTGTGTGTGCAAGCAAAAGAAGTAAAAAGAAGGGAGAGATGAGATGAGATTGGGATCATGATCAGGTGGGAATGGAGCAGGCAAAAGGAAGAAATATAGACTGGGAGAGGTGGCCAGGAAGAGAACAAGGCACCCTGGCCTAGGGAGTGACTGCAGCATTACACATGGTGGCAGGGTGCCAGCTGGGACCTGAGCCTCAGCAGAGTTGCAGCTTCTACTCTCCAGTTTGTTGGACTTGCACAGGTTGGCTAACAGGGAGGTGAAGATAATCAACCACCACACCTGGAAACCGAGAGTCCTACAACTACAGGCAGGAGAATCCCATCCATCAGCCATGTAGAATCTAAGCCCCCTCTCAATTTAGAGGTGACGTGGACATCACCAATCCAGGGTCCACAGGATGGAGGAATAAAATATGGATTAGAGTGGACTTATTGGTATTCTACTATAGAACTATCATGACTAGTAATGGAAGAAATGTAGCATCAGTCTGGAGAAAGTGGCCATGGTAGTTGCTGAGGGCAGGGAGAGGGAAAAAGAGATGAGGTGTGGGGACACTTTTGGGACTTGGCATGGTCCTAAATGATATTGCAGGGAAAGATGCTGAACATTATATATCCTGCCATAACCCACTGAATGTACTGGGGGAGAGTGTAAATTACAATATAAACTATAATCCATGTGGTTCAGCATGCTCCAAAATGTATTCACCAAATGTAATGCATGTGCCACAATGATGAAACAGGTTGTTGATGTGGGAGGAGGGGGGGTGAGGGGTGAGGGGTATGTGGGAACCTCTTATATTTTTTAATTTAACTTTTTTTTGTGATTCAAGTACCTTATAAAAAAGACAATATAATAAAAAAAGAAAATTTAAACTTTAAAAGACTCAGTTCATAGATGTAAACAAATGTATAGTGTCATATATCTGTCATTGCAGTATCATACAGAATAATTTCAAAACCCTAAAATGCTCTGTAAAATTATAAACTGTAAAGCACAATGTGCAAACCATAATGTAAACTATAGACCTTGGGTAGTAACAATGCTTCAATATTGGTTCATTCATTTTAACAAATATATCTCTCCAATGAAAGATGTTAATAACAGGGGAAATTGTGTAAGTGAGTGGAGGGTTATATGTGAACTGCTTCTAAAATTTTTGTGTTTTTCTTTTGGAATCCCATGTACTTTTGATGTAAATATTCTGTAATCTAAAACTTCTCTAAAATAAGTTTAATTTTAAAAATAAGGTAAAATAAAAAGCATTAAAAGGGAGGAGGAGGAAAAGGAGAAGGAGAAGGAGAATGGGAAGGAGAAGAAGGAGAAGGAGAAGGAGAAGAAGGAGAAGAAACAAAAATTTGCATCCTAGGAAGCTCAATCTTATTGGGCTGTCACTGCTTTCAGTTCATCTCAGTGGACAGATATAAGGAATATATGAATATTTATACTGTGTATTTTTATATCTATAGATACTGATATAACTGTTTCTAAAGAGAATTACATCTACATTTATATATATGCAAAGCCAAAAATCCATCCCAAGGCCAACTATTTAATTTATAAGACCCAGTGCAAAATGAAAAGTCTGATCCTTGTTCTAAAAGCAGGAACAAAATGTGCCATTAGTGAAACTAAAATATAAAGCATTTCCCCTTCCCATACAATGTCTACTTTTCATGGTATTTATTGCTTACTACTTAATACCATTCTAAGTAAAGAAAAATTAAAAATGAAAATCATTTGCATGAATTTTTCTGTTCATTCTATTGTGCAGTGTCATTTTTAAATGTAAGTACAAGAGCACTTATATAACTTTTATGTGGAATCCCTAAATTCCACAATTCCTATTTCAAAGCTGTTATTTCATTGTGCATGTATTTTGTTCTTACTATAATAGTCAAAACTCTGCACAAAACTAACACAACTGTTTTTATTTTGCTTTTAGATATGTGCACATTTTACCAACACTCTCTATCTTTTGCTTAGTGATGAATAAGGAAAAACTGAACTATTAGTTGCCCTTTCTTTCCCTTGCCTTTTGTCACATTTTCACTGTAAGTGATTGACTAATAGAGGGCAACATGATTAAGTAAGGATATGATAGGGGTCCTTGGTTGTTTTATGTTTTTTAGAAGGCAAATCTTCCTTCTATCTTAAAAGTAAGCTCTAGTTTGAAAGGGAAGTGTGGCCTCTTGGAGCTGTTGTCATCCCATTTACTAAAGAAGGAGATATGCTTATCTTTTTACTCACAATGAGTCTTGCTGGACTCCCACCCATCATAGGTTCATTGTAATTTTGTGCTGATGGTATGTTGTGAATGCTACATGCCAATAGGCAGGCAAAAAATGGTAGATAAGCATATTGTTTCTATCTCCTCTGTTTCACTGCCCTGTTTGAGTTAACTTACAGAAGATAAAATGGTTAAGAAGTTCAGGATGATGAAGGCAAAGCATTAAACAAAACACAGAGAGTCCTGAACATGGTTCCCTGTGTATTTGAACAGCTCATGGGATCAGGGAGATGGCCTTAACTCTGGCTTCTGGCAACCCAAATAAAATCCAATTAAAATCTGCTATCAAAGATGCTATGGGTTTGGTAAGAAAAAAACCTCCTATCATAAATATATAAGTAGTAACATCCACATGTAAAAACCTCATTGTTAGGGAAGGGGGAAAAGGGAGAGGATGTTGGGTATAGGGGTCCCCCTATATTCTGTATGTAGCTTTACTGTGACCTAAATCTCCTTTGTAAACATAATAAAAAAAGAGTTGAGACACTGAGGAAGAAATGGAAGACATTACCTTGCCACTGTACATCAGGACATCACATATTATAGTGATGAAATGCAAAACTTCAAAAATTTTTTGAAATATTTTTCATTTTTAATACCCCAATTTTTTACTTTATTTTTTTTAATTATGTTTTATTTCTAACATATAAACCTACCATTACAATTTCATTTTCATATTAATTTGATTTGGCAATATATAAGGCTACAATTTTTAAGAAGTTTTGGATCTCAGAGGGGTTCAACTATGGGGGCTGAGGAGAATTGCTGTGGGGTGTCATTGATGGGGTATGCATGGATGTGAGTTTGCCCAGGCATGCATAAAGTGTATATAGATATGTTTGGATGTTCATTGGGTATTGACACAGTGGATAGAGATTCACACAACTAAGAGAGTGCTGGATTCCCATCCTGGGAAGCTCAGTTGCATTTCCCAGTGGAACAGCAACAATCCCAAGTGTAAGGGTAATGACCAGTATAGAAGAATGGTCCAGTGAGGGGCCCTTGATACTGATGACTATGATTATGAGCCTGTTGTGCTAGAAATTTCATCTTGGACTGATGTTGTAGTTTGCCTAGGATCAACCTTCTGAGAGTCACCATGTTGCCCAAATATGACCACTCTCTAAGCCAAACTCAACATATAAATGCATAACCATCCTGCCAGCATGGGGCATGACTCCTGGGAATGGGCCTCCCTAGCACTGAGGGATTACTACCAAGCACTGGCTGGTGATGCAACCAGAAAAAGACCTTGAATAAAAGGGGGAAATGGTAAAGACAAATGAGATCATACAGCTAAGAGACTAAAAAATGAAATGGGTGGTCATCAGATGGGTTATGTGTATGCACATCTCAGCAGGATCTCATAGTCTGCTAAAGTAGATACAATCCATGGTAGTGGTTTTCCTGAGGGCTCTGGACATACTCAGGTCCTGTGGTCAGGGCAGATGTCTTGGGAGTTAGGTGCCTTGCCACTGAGCCCTACTTTTGAATTTGTGCTCCTGCATGTGATGAAGTGGAACTCAGGTATGAGTTTTCTACACATGCTCTGTCTGTCCCTTATAGTGAACCTGTGGTTGCTGCTGGGGTTGGCATATGTCCAGGAGACTTGCATCTCTGGGTTATCCATGTGGCAGCTGGGCCCTGAGCCTCAGTGGTGTGGAAGCATGTACTTTCCAGTTTCTTGGACTTATCCAGGTCAGCTGACAGGGAGGGGATGATGGGAAACCACCACATCAAAAAATGAGAATCTACAGTTGTGAGCATGAGAGTTCCATCCACCATCCATGTGGGACCAAAGCCCCCTCTCAATTACAAGGTGGAATGGGCATCACCAACCCAGGGTCCTCAGGATGGAGGAATAAAATATGGATTAGAGTGGACCACTGGTATTCCACTATAGAATTACTGTGACTCTAGAAATGGAAGAAATTATATCATTGATGTGGAAACAGTGGCCACAGGGCTTTCTGAAGATAGGGAAAGGAAAAGGAGATGTGATATGGGGGCATTTTGGGGACTTGGAGTTTTCCTGAGTGATATTGCAGGGACAGGTGCAGTACATTTATATATGCTACCTTAATTCATTGAATGGACTGGGAGAGAGTGTAAATACAATGTAAACTGGCAGTTGGCTCTGGAGTTCAGTGCACTGTCAGTGGGTCCTACTTTGGAAATTGTGTTCCCGAGTGAGATGGAGTAGGACTCAGATATGGCCATTCTACACATGCCTCTTCTGTCACCTTTATTGAACCTGTGATTGGTGTTGGGATTGGTGTATACCCAAGAGACTTAAATCTCTGGACTGGCCATGTGCCAGCTGGGACCAGAGCCTCAGCAGATTTGCAATTCTTACTCTCTGGTTCATTGGACTTACCCAGGTCAGCTAACAGGGAGATGAAGATGGCCAACCACCACACTAGGAAATGAGGATGCCTACAACTCCAAGCAGGAGAATCACATCCATCAATCATGTGGGTCTAAGCCCCCTCTCAATATAGAGGTGGAGTGGACATCACCATCCCAGAGTCCACAAGATAGAGGAATAAAATATGGATTAGAGTGGACTTATTGGTATTCTATTATAGAACTATTGTGACTCTAGCTATTGAAGAAACTGTCTCATTGACATGAAGACAGTGACCACGGGAGCGCTGAGGGCAGGGAGAGGGAAGAACAGATGTTATGTGGGGGCATTTTCAGGACTTGGAGTTGTCCTGGGTGGTATTGCAGGGACAGTTGCTGGACATTGTATGTCCTGCCATGGCCCACTGAGTGGAATGGGGGAAAGTGTAAACTATAGTGTAAACCATTATCTATGTGTTGCAGCGGTGCTCCAAAATGTATTCACCAAATGTAATGACTGTCCCATGAAAAAAAATTCACAATATGATTACATGTAACCTACACTAGAATGTAAAAATCCAAAATCATGTAGTAAGAAGTTTCATGAGGATGTTAAGGATGTAGAGCCCTCTTACATGGCTAGTGGAAAGGGAAATTGGTACAAGTTTGTAAAATCGTATGGCAGTACCTGAAAACGTTAAACATAGAGTTATTATGTGACCCATGCAAGGTCATTGTTAGAAATCTTCCCAAGAGAAAACATATGCTGATGCTAATCCTTAGATTGATAACAGCTTTATGCATAATAGCCCAAAGATGTAAACAAACCAAAATGTTCAACTGTTAAATGGTTAACAAAATATGACCTATCTCTATAAGACAGTGTTATATAAACTGGCTAAATAGGAGATTTTGTGCTGTATATTCACTACTACGATAAAAAAGCATTGTATGAAAAAGAAAACTCTTTGAATAAATGAATGAATAGTACACAAACTCAGACCTCCAGGTCACTCCTGATTGCCTAGAGGTCTCTCCTTAACTAGTTTTGAGCAGAACAATGGGAAGTGCCTTTTATACTACGAACAAGAATAAATTCATCCTCATTCTATCACTAAATACTTAGCATTAATTTTCCTTATCTTGGAGTCATATAAGACTTGGAAAGTTGAACACTGACTATTCAACAGCCCTGACATAAGCTATGTATTAGTGGTCATTTTCAATCATTTCATAGTCTCTTCCTGGGCTGACATTTCCTTTAAAGAGGTTGAACTTTCTGCACCTTTTCAGTTTGCCACAAGGAGGACATTGTTCTGTTGACTTAACTGAAAAAGCAAGAGCAAGAATGAGGAAAGGAAGTAGAGATCAGTCACAAAGACAGCTAATCATGTTTTACAAAAGATTAGCAGAGAAGGCTAAGGTTGAGAAAAGTTACACTTGATAAAGCAGAATCCTATGATTGGCTAAGTGGTTGAGGATTAACCAGTCAAAAAGAATAAATGTGTAAAGAGTATTTATGATGCCTTTGAGAGGAAGACAGACCAGACAGGGGAACTAGATCACAAACAGATGTCTTGACACCTGCAACTAATGATGCATCTCCAGAGATGCATACTTATTAGCAAGCTTGGCAACACCGATGATAAATTTGAAAAAAAAAGTTCTATTTCAAATGCTTTATAAATAAACTTAGAAAACTTGCTTCTGTGTGATGTCCTTATTTCTTGCCCCCCAACCTGAAAGCTACAATTCACACAGAGAGTCAGATAGCCATATGAGCTAAAGGCTCCTTCCTCCCTTTCTCTTAGCCTTCAAAACCCCAAAATGTGTTCACTGAGTGCGATGAGTGTGCCACAACGATGGGGGAGGTTGTTGGTGTGGGAGGAGTGGGGTAAGGGGTGGGGGGTATACAGGAACCTCTTATATTTTTTAATGTAACATTTTTTGTGATGTATATATCTTCAAAAAATACAATTTACAAAAATGATGTGGTAGGGGGTTGGGAGTGGGTTATATGGGAACCTCTTATGATTTTTAGTTTTTTTATGTTTTTTAATGTAACATTTCTTGTGATCTATTACCTTAATTTAAAAAAAAAAAACCTACCCACACCACAGCCCCAGGAAGCATTCTCAGATGCCCCCAACAGGCAATAATCCCTCCTCTGCACACACAAAATGCTTTTCCACACCAATTATATTTTGTCTATCCATGGTTGCCCCAAAGGAGCATGAGTTCCTGAAAAGCTGGGGGGTTGTGGTCTCTTCATTATCTTTGCATCCCCATTGCTTGGCCCCTAAGGAGGAATCAGTGGTGCTGACTTCTTGATGAAGATGAGTTAGTGTAGGGAGCAGAAGACCTGAAGCCAGTGGGGTGACACTAATTTCAGAGTCCTCACACAGAGATTTCAGTTGAAACTGAAGGTGCACACTGGGGCAACCACCAGACATAGGCTGTCCTGTAAGCATCTCTCAAATAGTGAGAATTTAGCAAAAAAAAAGCTTTCAGCAGGGAACAGCCCCACCTAATTAACAAAATGCTATCTAATGAGTGCACTCAAGTACACCCCTCATTTGAAAACTAGGAACTCCCCTTTCATGTTTACTTAGCATGTCTAAAGTACTTTAGCATGTATTCTGAAGAGGCCCTGGAAGAGGCACAAGGAGACACCACATTTGATGGGAGTGATTTTTCCACCAACACTTCCCACAGAGAAGCTGGGTAGACTGTTGCTCCATCTGAAAGTGCATTACCTGATAAAGCCTCCAGTTTGCTTTCATTTCTAGGGCTCTCTTTTCATCAACTTTTGTTCTACAATAGGTTCTGATACTACAATAAAATTCCAACCACAAGCACTTGTCAACAGCTAACAGGTTAATGGCACAAAGAAGGGAAAAATGAAAAATCATACACTGCCTAATCTCTAAATCAGGGATTTTTTTATATTTTTTCTTCCACAGACCCCTTTGCCAGTCAGGTGAAAACCATGGACCCAATACTCAGACTACACTATGCTGTGTATTATTTAATAAATATATCACACCTGAACTGTTACATTCCCAAAGAATGTTTTTTTTAATTTCAATTCAAACTCATGGACCTCTTGTTAAGAACCCCTGCCCTAGTTGCTCCCTTCTTCCAGCTAAGGAAAGCCTCTCCAAAAAGGCATACCTGTGAAGTCAGGATTCACCAACTGAGGGACATCCATTGAGTTGACCAAAGTCACAAAGGCAAAGAAGAGAGAAAGTGACCTGTAGGTGGTAAAAGTTGATGAGAAAGTGTTAAAGAGGAACAAAGTCAGCCAAGACCACCCTGTACTCTCTCTCCACCCCCAGAATTACTCATCTAATTCCAACATGGGAAAGTTCTGGCATCTGCTTATCACCTGCACCCCGTGGCCCAAGGCACAACCAACCAACAAGAAAAGGAGGACATGGGCTATTCTTTCTGTGCTTTCCTAGCAGTAAGGCTGGTAAGTGGCCCCAGCAACACCTCCCAACTGGGGGCACCTGTATATTCTCTATCCCTCCAAGCTGAGATGGGTTATAGGTGCAAGGAGTTTTCTAAGAAGCCTGAAAGAAGTACCTGCTCTCCATTGGGTACTTCCTGAAACTCTGCCTTAGGTATTCCACCTGCAGCTCATCATACCAGCTTCTTAAAACTGGCTCCACATGTGAATTGGAGGCTTTCTCTTGGACTTTGGGACCCGTGATCAACTAATCTTTCTCAGTATCTCACACTGCTTGTTGAGATGCCTAGTTGTCTGCAATCCATTTTCCATAACTGGTAATATAATTCTTATATCTTTTGCATGTATGGGGAGGTATTTGTCATTCAGGTTTTACTTATTGCCTCTGTGATGTTGATGTGGGCTATGGGTGGCAGGCTCTTTGTCTCTTCAGAGATAACCTAAACTATCTGGGACTTGTGGGTGTGGGATGATAAAAGGTTGCAGTCCTGCTCACCAAGGGCAGTTTAACAGTGAAACAGTTTAACAATGCAAGGTCTATAAACAAAGTATTCAGGGGAAATGCAAACAAAATATGTTGAAAGCTTATCTAGAATGTCTGGAGTCCATGCTAAAAGCTTACCTAAGATGTGGAAGACAGATATGCTAATTCAAGCCTATTGAGAACTGAAACAAAGGGACCATTTGGCCTTTCCTCTCTGTATAAAAGACATTTGAAAATCTTGTTTCTGGCTCGGGATTCGAACAGAAAACTCCCCTGTCTGGCCGGCCATAAACAAACCATTTTTCCTTCTCAAAATCATTCCTAAGTCCTGGCCTCTCTATATGCAAATAATTGAACTTCTCTCAAATTCTACAACATTTTTTGTGATTCTGGTGGGACAGCAAATGAAGGCCAGAGATGGTAGCATTTTGCTGCCCCTTCCAAATCCCTGAGGAAGCCAGGAGGACTCGGGTGAACCCCAAATCTGGGCACCCCTGGATTAAATTTAATCCAGAAAAGATGTGGGCTCCATCAGAATCTTCCCAACAAAAATCGGGGACAATGGAAGGTCTGAAGAGAAAGATTCTGGGAACGAAAAAGAACTATGAACATGGAAGAAGGTAAGACTCCCCGGGTGAGCACAGTCTGGAAGGCCCTAGCTTTAATTGCTAGGAAGGGGAGGCTGATCACTTCCCGAGAGAACCCTAGTAGCCCCAGAAAGTTGGGGGGAAGCCATTCTCTCTAGGCTTGGGAAAAGGAGAAAAACCAGGGAAAAGCCCTGGTGTTTTAGGTTTGTCTAACTGCATGTTAGAATCTGGTACTGGTCTTATATCCACTAAAGGAGTGGAATCTTGATTTTAATAGGAAAGGTTGTTTATAGGTTCGAGTCCTAATGTCCTGGAAAAAAAACGGGAGAAAGCCCTGGTGTTTTGGGTTTGTCTAACTGCATGTTAGAATCTGGTACTAGTCTTATATCCACTAAAGGAGTGGAGTCTTGATTTTAATAAAAAGGGCTATTTATAGGTTCAAGTCCTAAAGTCCTGGAAATTGGTCTAGATTAAAACAAAACAAAACAAAAAAAAACTTGGTTACAGGAAAATGGATCAGCTTTTCTGGTGGAGCTTGGTCTGGGTGTAAAGTTTAAACAGTGGAAAAAGTCTAGCTGAAATCTTTTATTATGGTGCTAAATTGTGAATGAATTCACTTTATACCAAATGTTAAGTGTTCTGAGGTTTGTGATGGCTGTGGGGGCAGCCATGGTGAAAAAATATATATAAATTTGTGGGTCAGATTAGTGACCTTTTGCTTCTGTCTGTGTCAGCTCAATGCTAGGGTTGGAGTTGTGTCCTTATGTAAAGTAGAATTACAGCTGAGCTGGAGCCCTCCCTTGCCATTGGCAAGGGGGTGAAATGATTATGGGGCAAAACTGAGGGAGTCTGGATGTTTGCGGAGTCTAGATGTTTGTACATGCTTTGCTGTCTTGTCTCTGGTCTGGCCCTTTGCCGGGGCTTGGAGGCCATCTGTGTCCATGCCACGCACCCAAGTTTTTTGGGATGTCCCAGTCAGGGTGGCTGGGTCCCTGGGAGAGTTGCCAAATTTGAGTAGGTTCTGTCTGCCCATTTTGGCTGAAAGCTGGAAAGGGGGGAGCGGCTAGCCCCTTTCCAGTGAGTCCACACCTTCTATTCATAAGCCACATTCCTGTTTGATTGTTGTGCATGGGGGACTTCCTGGAAGGGGGGAAGTGAAGGGGGTGAAAAGCAGAATCAGAATAAATGCAGTAAAGTTTCCTCCATAAGGTGTCAAAGCCAAAATACTTTTGCATTCTGCTCGGTTCTTATAAGGTATTGTAGTAACTTTAAGTAAGAGAATGTGTTCTATGAAGGTAAAATTTGTCTTAAAGGTATAAATAATTATAAAAGTTTTACAAAGAATTGTTTAAATTAAGGTATTTAAATGGCTAATTGCAGAAAGTCATTATTAAACAAAAACTGAATTGATAATAATAATAAAAGGTGATTTTATAACATTTATTCAGCGGCCAGCCTCCCCTGCCAACTTGCTTCCAAAGAAACTTTCTGGTATTACATGCTACTAAGTATTTAAAGTGAAGAAAACTTCATTATTTTAACAAGCTTGTTTAGTATTAATGGCAATTATATGTTGTAAGAAGTTTGCCTGGTAACTTAGTATGTGGGATATATGGAATGTGTTTTTATTGTTAAGGAAACAGAAGATGATTTTGTCCTAAGATAAAATGATTGATTATTGGAAAGAGTAGAGTGTGGGACAGAACCTGAATGAATACTGAAAGTGTAGAAGGTTTGTGGAAGGAAAATTTTTGTGATTAAAATTGAGTAAGATCAATATACAAAGAAAATCTTTTATCAAAAAAGCTTCTTGTGCTTTAACCTCATCATTTCCTGTGTTTGAAGAAGAGTCTTACCTCTTTTAAAAGAACATTATGTTCTAGAAATCAAATCCTGAAAAGTAGCTTCTTATTTCAAACTAACTGCAAGAGATTTATTCTTTTACTTTAAAGGAAAAATTAATAGTTAAGTTCATTTAATATGTTATAAGTCGAATGAAAGGTATTTAAAGGTGTTATAAAATTAACAGGTTTTAAAGTTAATAAAAACTGTAACTAAGAGTTAAAATCATTTATAAATGCATTTATATTATAAAACAGTGGAAAGATAATAACTGAAATTATAGCTGGGTGAATTTAGCCTGAAACTATTATTTAAGTGTAAATTCTAAACTAACCTTTCCTTTGTTTATGGTTACTTCAAGCCTAACCTCGCCCTTTGCCTTTGCCTATGGTTATTTCATAATTGAGAAGAGCTGGGACATCACTGTCTCCTCTCCTGGTATTAGTAACCCTTTCTCTCATGAATTCAAGTGTAAACTAAATAAATTGCTGCCTGATGGAATAAGGTTAAATGATCACTGGAGTCTAATTATCTCCAAAATCAAAAAGAGGGTTGGAAGGGGAAAAGTCTCCTGCTTTGACTGTCAGTGTTCCTAAGAGTGGCAATTCATGAGAGAAACCAGTCTGTCTCCCTGAGGCTTCAAATAGCCTCAGTAAATATATATAAAATTAATCTTGTTGCTTATCCAAAATTCTGCTAAATTCAAAGTAAAATATAAAGTTCTGAAACAAAAGTTAGTGCTAAAGCATTGAGAACATTTTGGTTACAATCCATTAGTTAAGAAAGAAAATTCTTGTGTAAAACTGCATAGTCATAGTATAAAACTGCACAGTCACAGTGCAAATTAAGAAGAGTTTCAGGAGTCTTTGAAATGTTTTGCAGTCACACTTATTTTGTAAGAATTAGAAGTTTAAAATAACTAAAGTTATGTTTTTGTGTCAAACTATTCATGTCTGCCTATTTGCTCAAATTGTTGAGGTTAAATATGCAGTTATAAGTAATATATATTTCAGGACCCCAAATTAAGCTAAACAGTATATAAAATAATGCAAATTATAAGTAATATCAATCAGCTTTGTTTCTGTGTCTAACTCTTTGCATCTGCCCATTTGCTCAGTGTATGTCTTCATACATCAGGATAATATCAAATTAACAAATGAAAATTCTTAAAAGAGCTCGATTCAAATTGTTAATTAAATATGCAGTTATAGGTGTAAATAAATATTCTTAAAGCCCAAATTAAACTAAGCAGGATGAAAAGGTCATAGAAATCTGATTATAGAAACAATTGGGAAAGGGCCTCCTCTTTGCAAGAGCTTTAAAGGCAAGACTAGGTGTGGCAGATTAAGCCTATCTACTAGGCTAGGGAATTAAGAATCAGTTTGCTTGGTAATTTCCCAGTTTAAACCTTTTGTCAGCCATAAAATGTAAAAAACAAACTAACAAAGGTTAGTTTTCACATAAAAGAAAAAAATGTTGATTGGTGTAACCTGGCAGCCTGGCAGCCTGCTGTCTCAGTCTCCCACTCCCGGGTTAGACAGCAGTGGAGGAGACCAGTTTAGGCCAGTCCTGTGGGCAGTGGAAGGACGCCCAAGAAGGAGCTAAGTCAGTGCCATTTCAGCACTAAATTCTATTCTTTATTTAACAAAGGGGAACAGGTAAAAACTAAAATGGTTGGAATGTGAGAGAGGAAGCAGTTAAATCACACACTTTTGTGCAGGAAAGTTAAAGCTTAGATAAACTGTAACTTCTGAAGTATCCAATCCATGGAAAAACAGAGGAAGAGCTTGCATGCTGGCCTTAGGGGTATAAATTGTGTCATTTTCTTTGTTCCGGGCACCAGCCATATCTGGCTCTGCGCCCCTTCTTGCAAGATTGAGAATAAATTCTTTTCTTCTCCACAATCTGGTGAGCCTTATTTACTTCCAGAAGATTTCTTTCCAACAAAATAAAGGTAATTAGTGGCTCTATTAACAAATTTCAGTAAGTAAAGGAAAGTCCACAAAAACTATGGAGAGATCTTTCCTGGGTTATGATTAAACAAATTAAGTAATTGTGTAATGTGTTTTAAAACCTGGTAGTCAATATGCTTTTAAATTATTCATTTTCATAACTTAAACAAAGAAAAGAAGTTTTTAACTTCCTGTAAGGGAAAAAGAGAACATTCCTTGCATAAACTATAATGGTTTCAATTTTATTTAACTTGAGTGTAATCTCCCATAGTTAATTTATAAACTAAATTAACATTATGGATGAAATCTTTAGAGTAATGAAAATTGTGAGTTCACATTGGTGAAATTAGGCTAAAGGAAAAAGATTGTAGATATGCTCTCAAATAAATAGAGTAAATTTCTTTGGTAATTGTAATTTAATAAGTTTACTTAAACATGAGGTGTCTAGTCAATGTGGTTATAGTCAATTATAAGGAGTTTGTAAAACATCTGCCAAACTGAAAATGTTTAAATAGTTCTAGTTCTAGAAGTCATTGTTAACTAAAAAAACTTAAGATTGGTATTGGTAGCAGAAATAAGTTAATGATAATAAAACCTGTCTGAAGGCCACTGCAAAGTACACATTTAAGTAAATGGTAATAAAAAGTTATCTTGATTCTATTAGAAATATTCTGTTTTCATTTTAACAATGAAAATTTTTTTTCCCTCTTACTAAAGTACCTACTGTTATCTTCATGGTAAAATTGTGTAAGTAAATAGTCATTTAATATATGATACGTTGCATTAAATTGTTTAAAAAATATATATAAAAACAAGGAATGAATTTTAACCTTATCAAACTCTTTTGTGCTTTCAAACCAGGCCCTGTATACATTGCATTTTGCCTCTCCATGTGAGTTATTGGATAGGCTGGTTACTGATCCCTCAGTTAAAAATATTTGCTATATCAGCCTCTGGTTCTGCTCCTGAAGTCAATGGAAACTACATTGCAGTTTCAAGCTCCTGCAGCAGCCAATGATGACTCGGTACAGCCAAGTGTACAATGGACGTCACCTCCAGGCTGGCACTGTTCCATGGTCCCAGAGAGCTCTATGCACCAGGCTAGTAGAATACTGGAAAATCTCTCTAAGATGAAGGATGCTGCGACTTGCTCACTGCGTTGAAGAACATGCTAAGTGGAGCCATGATACCAGGATACTGTAAGTGAAACTTAAACACAATTGGCATTATGGCCTGCTCTCATGGAGAGATGACATGTAAAGTATTACAAACCTGAAACTCAAAACTAATAATTACAACTCTGAAATGCATTAAGTAATACATTAGTTAATATTAAGTGCTGTACTTTTATCCTGTACTAAATATATGCCTAATAATTATAACATCTTTTCTATTTTGGATCAAGTGCAGAAGTATATTAGACATGTTAAATTCCTGGTAAAATAATTTTCTAAACAGTTAAAAACATGTCTATAGAATAAGGTGGCAGTCTCAGCCAGTCTCAGTCAACTTCTGTATTCTACTGTACTCTGCTGTGTAGCAAAGGTGAGGCTTGCTTGCTGATGGTGAGTCACCTATTGAACAAGTCAAAACTGCTAGAAATTGTACAATTAAAACTAAGGTGTAAAAAAAAAAATCAAACCTTTATTCTGTAGTTCTGATCACTCTCACAGGTGAAAACGAAGAGAATTTCCAACTTAGTGTTCTAATCCTGAGTGAAGCCAGTTGCCCAAGGAGTGCCAGTTCACCAGGAGCATCTGACAGAGTGAATGAGTGCCAATCATTGAACAGCTTGGAATGTGTCTTCAGACAAAGCTAAGTGTCTGTTGCAATTTCTCTCTGAAGATGAATAACTTAAAAAAGAATATATATGCTGTTCCCACCAGCTTTTAGGAGTGCCATCTTTATAGGCACCTAACCTTGTCTACCTCTGCAATCCAATGTCCTCTTTTAAAAATGGGTATTAAGTTTGTTTCTTTCAGAGTGAACATCTTATTAACCATATGAAAACTTCATCCAACTTTGTACAGAATGCCAGATCCATCTTCCTCTAGTTAAAATAAATTAAGAGTTTTACACCTTATTAGGCAATTACTACAGCCCACGGCCAGCAGGAAGCAGTTACAGAAAAGAGATCATCTCCCTTCAGCACCCCTTTTAAATTAAAGGTGTAAACTCTTCAAGGGTAAAATAAAATAATAGATGGATCTGGAACCTGACTGGAAATCCATGTGAGCACCAGTGGCCACAGGATGACTGCAGGAGGCCCCTGCCCCAGGATTCTGCTGTCCAGAATGAAAACTTCTAAACTTTTAAAAACAGTCCTGGATGCTACCCTAAATATTGATAAATAATCAATCAAAACAACAAACAGCCATCCACCTCATAGCTCCAACAATAATTATGCCAAAGCTTAGCAAGTTATACTTTGGCAAAGGGGGGAAATGATGTGGGCTATGGGTGGCAGGCTCTTTGTCTCTTCAGAGATAACCTAAACTATCCGGGACTTGTGGGTGTGGGATGATAAAAGGTTGCAGTCCTGCTCACCAAGGGCAGTTTAACAGTGAAACAGTTTAACAATGCAAGGTCTATAAACAAAGTATTCAGGGGAAATGCAAACAAAATATGTTGAAAGCTTATCTAGAATGTCTGGAGTCCATGCTAAAAGCTTACCTAAGATGTGGAAGACAGATATGCTAATTCAAGCCTATTGAGAACTGAAACAAAGGGACCATTTGGCCTTTCCTCTCTGTATAAAAGACATTTGAAAATCTTGTTCCTGGCTCAGGATTCGAACAGAAAACTCCCGAGTCTGGCCGGCCATAAATAAACCATTTTTCCTTCTCAAAATCATTCCTAAGTCCTGGCCTCTCTATATGCAAATAATTGAACTTCTCTCAAATTCTACAACAATGTAACTGAAGGTAAAATCTCCAGTCCCTGTTAAAGGCATTTGAAATACCATTATAGGGTAGAGTGATTTCCTTAATCTCCTTGATCAAAAAGATCACACAGGGCTTACAACAATATCATAAGTGAGAGGGTCCTAGAAACCATGCTGAACCAGAACCTCTATGGCAGGAGTTCTTAACCTTTTTACTTTCGCAGACCCCTTTGCCATTCAGGTGAAAACAACATTTCCCTCACTAAGTCTATATTATTGAAGCAGGCTAGTAAAATAGGGAATCAACAAAGGGATTTGTAATATTGCAGATTCCATGTGGACATCAGTAACACCCAAGATGGCTGCTGGAAGACCCTCCCCAAGATTCCACCTTTCAGAACAAAGACTTATTCTGGAAGCCATGAGAAACCCTGGATATTCCCAAAGGACTTTATCATTGGACCCTCAGGAGAGATGATAGGTGGGGTAACCAGTCAAAAGGGCAAACACCTGGAATCCCTCCCATGCCATTGGCAAAAGGATGAAATAATTAACAGTTCAAAAATCCAGGTGCAGGTCTGAACAGGTGCTCTCTCACATGCTTTCTTGCCTCTGGATTCATTCCTCTCCTCTGCACTCTGCTCTTGCTATATTTCCTCTGCCTTGTGGCCATGCAAGTTAATCTGGGAATTTATAATCTATAATGGGAAAATGTAGCCTGCAGTCAGCCCATTTTACACTTTTCAACCCCCTTCCTCTCTACCTGGGCCCTCTGGTATGTTATTTTCTTCTCCTTCTAGTCCCTCCCTACCTGGATAAATTACTGGCCTAACTGACCCAATGTGCTCTTGAAATTCATTTCTGCAGCATAGTCAAAGAACCTAGATAAAATTCAGTAACATATTTGGTGAGACAGTTGAGGAATTTATTGGTGAATGAAACTATGGCCCAGAGCTTGTTTAATGCCTTTCTTTGGTTCTCCATTTTAAACAAGTTCACCTATGAGCGCCCACAGGATGTAATCCCAGGAGGGTAGGGGATAGGGCTTGGGAATTCTCTGTATCTATGCCATGAGCCCAGGCTTGTGAGATCTGACCCCAGCCAGGAAGGATATCATAAGGTAATGTCTGAAATCACCGCCCAGCCAAGACAGTGATTCCCTGGCAGAGCACCAGGTCCTGCAAGGCTTCTTTTTCAGGCTTGTTTAGCAGCTGGTATCTTTGCCCTTGGGCCTGCCTGCTCTTACCTTCTCCATGCCTCTCCCCTCAGAGGCAGCGTGGCAATGGCAGAAAACCCTGGGGGCTTACCCCAAATACTGGGTCCTTCCATTTGCAGGCCTGCCAAGCAGGCAGATCAAAATGGATCCTGTGGCAGATACATTTTCCAGGGATGTCAGAGACCAGTATATTCTTGCAGAGTTAACCTTTATCCATGTTTTTACATTCCTACTTCTAGCTACTGTAATTTATTTTTACACTTTGTGTTAGAATGCTTTGGAATTTTTTCCCCCATTTTCAAATTGTTTGATTTATAGTCATAAAATATAATGAATACAGTGTTTCTACTATGGAGAAGAGAATTAGCACAGTACATTTTCATGACTGGGGAATGGATTTTCTGAAGTCATCTTCAACAGGGCAAAAACTTAGAAAGAAAATAAGATCCTGAATGTTGGGATGATATTAGCTCTTAATATAAATTCCCTTGTAAAAAAGAAACAGAAAATAAGGGGTGGTGGGAAAAGAAAGAGGGAAAAAAAAGGAAAGAGAAAAAGGGGGGAAAAGGAAATAGGGCAAGAAAATTTATTGCTTCTTTTTTATTTTTTCCTTGGTCTCCTCCTTTTCAGACTCCTTGTTGCCAGGGGCCTCCTGGATCTCCTCCTTTACCAAAGGAGCTTCCAGCTTCTCAGATAATGCTTTTTGGCATTATCATTTTTGCCCTGGTCTCTCTTTTCTCACTCCTCAGTCTCTTTCCTGCATTACTCAAATTTCTTTTTGAATTTCTGTGCATTTTTATCACTGAGGAACCAGATGGCCAGCAGCTCAGGCTTGGGGCACTCATTGGCAAAGTCAGCATGAGCATTTCAGACCCAGGCCTGCTCACTATCCATGTTTGGCTTCAGCGGTGTGATGTCGTGGTTGGTGCAGACCTTCAGCATCTTGTCTCTGTGCATGAGAAAGTGGATGGTCCCCTTCTTGTGCTTCAGGAACTTGACATCACCATGTCATGCTCCTTCCACTTAGGGAGGTCACTTTCTGAAGCAAATCAGAACAACTTTGCCCACATTTTAAAAAGTTCTTCTTCATCTTCCTCCAGTGTTTGATTTCTTGTTCAGGAAGATAGACAGTCAGCTCAAATGGGGGGTTGTGGTTGGACTTATCTATATTCTCAGTGGAAGTGTCCTGGTCCTCTTGAGAGTCCTTGGTGGGTGCCATGGGTGCACAGTGGTAGCAGCTTGGCTGGTTCAGACATTAGCTGGCTCTGGGGCCTCTAGGTGGTTGGTTACATCTCCTTCCTCAGAGTCTGGTGCAGGCACCTCCTCCCTGCCTGCAAATCTGGGAAAATACCTTTGCTAGCAGGGAAGCTATTGCCCCATTGCCCCAAAGGCTGTTAGCTAGAGGAATTAATCTCTAATCACCTAATGGCCTTTTGATGGCTGGTTTAAACTGGAAAACTCTAATATTGAAACTTAGCCTTGTATTATGGGTTGCCTCAGTGTTACCTCCTGAGAATCTCCTTGTGCTAAAATATGGCCATTCTCTAAGCTGAACTCTGCATATAAAGGCACGAGTTTCCACCCCAGCATGCAACATGACTCCTGGGGATGAATCTCCCTAGCCCCAAGGGATCACTACCAAACAAAACTTACAATGCAACTGGAGAAAGACCTTGAACAAAAGGTAGAAAAGGTAATGACAAATGAGTTTATATGGCTAAGAGACTTCAAAATGAGTCAGGTGGTCATTTCAGGGGTAAGACTTATGCACATCTCAGCATGACTGCATTGACTGCAAAAGAAAATAATACTGCAAATAAATGGGGCTCCTGAGGTCTCTGGAGACATCCAGACATCAGGGCCAATAGCTCAGGAGTTTGGTGACTTGCCAGTGGGCCATTCTTTGGAATTTATGTTTCCCAGTATGACAGAGTTGGACTCAGTTATGGTTTCCCTACACAGGGCCCTTCTGCCCCTTCTGTTTGGAACTATAATTAGTACTAGAGGTGATAGGTGAACATCCAGTACACTTAAATCGTTGGGCTGTCCATGTGCCAGCTGAGTCCGGAGTCTCAATGAAGTTGCAAAACCTACTTTCCAGTTCATTGGACTCATCCAGGACAACAAATAAGGAGGTGATGATGGAGAATGACCACCCTGAGGAACCAAGATGTCTACAACTGCAAGCAAGATAGTTCCATATGTCTGCCCCAAGGGATCAAATCCCACTCTCAGTTAGAGGTGGAGTGAGCATCACCACCCCAGAATCCTCAAGATTGAGAAATGAACTATAAACTAAAGTAGATTTACTGGTATTCTTCTATAGACTTGTGATTCTAGCTGTGGAAGAACTTATTCATGTGGAGGCGGCAGGGAGAGGGAAAAACATGCGTAATATGGAGGCATTTTTTGGGACTCGTGAATTGTCCTGAATGACATGGCAATGACTGAAATAGGCCATTGTACATCTCAACATAATCTAAAAAAAAATTGTGTGGAAGAGAATGCAAACTAAAATGTAAACTATAATCCATGCTTAGTGACAATGCCCCAAAATGTGTTCATCAATGGGATGAATCTATCACACTAATGAAGAATGTTGTTAAAGTGGGAATATGAGGGAGGTATATGGAGCAGGGCATATGGGGATCCCCTACATTTTTTAATGTAACATTTATGTAATCTAAGTATCTTTTAAAAAATAAAAAAAATAAACAACAGAACAAAACAAAACAAAAAATCATTAAACACTAACATGCCCCAGTTCACAAAGAGGATGCCAGTCTTCCCTGTGTTCCAGAGAGCTCCATCTACCACCTGGACACCTCCGAGTCATGAGAACAACTTGCTGGCCATTCTCTGCCTTTAATCTAAACCCATTTTGTGGTGCATTACTTTTCACCCATTTCTGCCTTCTCCCAGTATCTGGATTTTGAAGGGATTATTTGTTCACGTGTAGTCATGTAGTGAAGCATAGTATATATGGAAATATACAAATAATTGTGTATAATTTGATGAATTTTCAGGAACTGAACACAGCCCTGATAAAGAAGCAGACCCTGCCAGAACCCCAGAAACACCCAATGCTCCCTCCACCCACTGCTGCTGCAGGCTCTGACCACAATCTCCATCACCAACTTCCAGAGAATAATTTTGCCTTTTTTTATCTTCATAAAAATGGAATCATAAAGTGTGTGCCCTTTTGTGTCTTTTGTTTACTCTACATTGTGTTTGCAAAAGAGTAACTGTTACCCAATAATGTAAGTGACAATATATTAGAAAGACTAACTAGTAACAGCTACTAAATGAGAGAGCAGCGTTTGCACCCAGTGTGGTTCTGAACTCTAAACCTCTGTGCTATACTGTCTCTTCTCAGTACAGAAATTCCAAGGGTTGTGGAGATTAAACATAGCAAAAATGTGCAAAGTACTTCATATTTAATCCCAACAACAGCCCTACATGTCTCCAAATACTGCATCAAGAAGAGTGAGTAGCATGTGCTATCTCTGTCACTTGGGGCCAAGACAGCAGCCTGACAGTTAATATCCAGAGTGGCAACTGGGGCTGGGAACCCGGTGTTGCTCTCAGCAAACAGGGGAGTCCTTGGTGCTGTCTAGGGTGCTGATGGATGTCTTGGTCATTTTCTCTCTCTCCTCTTGACCGGGGTCTACACACTTCTGCTTTCCTTTGATCATTAAAATTGGAATTTCAAGCTAATGTTTTCAACATAAACAGAAATTCTGGAAATGCTTCTTTCAGTAAACATTCAGATTGATCCTCCACCTGAGAAAACTAGAAGAGCTGAATAAGAACAACCAAACCTTATCTGTTTGAAGGCACTGACAACTGGCAAGACAGTGAGTACAAGAGTACAAGAGATCCAAGACATAGCGAAGTCCAGACATGTAACTCTGGCATTGAGGCCATTTTTATCTCAAAGTTACCTGCTCTTTCTGGTGGAAGTAACTGAAAAACTGAACATTGCATTGGGGAATTATTTGAAGGAATGATTGAAGATTAATCTGATGCTACCCTCCTCTAGAAAGACTGTTTTCACTTCTCACAGGCACATGATGACATTAGTTTCCTAGAGCAATGTGAATCAAAATTCAAAACCTGCACTTTTATCTTCCAGCTTTATGATTCAAAGTCATCCTGGTCAAAAGGAGGGCTGCTCTTCTGCTTCATGCTTGTTTCTAGAGTGCAGCCCTTTGGCCTTCCACCTCAGGCATGGCATGTGCCTTCAGCATCACTATTTTGGCAGGCTCTAGAGGATGATGGTGACCTCTCCCACTGAGAGGTCTCTTCTCATGATATAGCCTGTGCATAAATTCAAAAATGTTTCCAAGAGTACCTAGTCCCCAGATGGCCAAATAAGTAACATAGGCCCTATAGTCTCTGAATGTTCAAAAAGGATGTAAGACAAATGTGTTTAGGGTTGCCTCCAGATGAGATGTGAGGGATATGCTAATTCAAGCTCACCTGAGATGTGAGCGATATGCTAAAGCTCACCTGAGATGTGAGGGATATGCTAAAGCTCACCTGAGATGTGAGGGATATGCTAAAGCTCACCTGAGATGTGAGGGATATGCTAAAGCTCACCTGAGATGTGAGGGATATGCTAAAGCTCACCTGAGATGTGAGCGATATGCTAATCCAAGCTCACCTAAAATATGGGGGTACTATAAAAAACTTATCTGGTACTCAAACTTAACTAACAAGGAAAGTCATTTTCTTTCACAAAGGCACCATTTAACTCCCTACCCTTATATCTTTTCTGTATAAAAGGGAACCCAAAATTCTATTTGGGGCTCGGTTTTTATTAGGACAAGAGTCCACCGAGCCCGGCTGGTCAAAATAAACCAACTTTCTTCTTGGTACTCTCATACCGCGCACACCCGATTTCTCTACAACATTTTTGGCAACTATGGTGGGACGCGCTGAGAAGGTCAGAGGCGGCAACAGTTGTTTGCCCCTACCGGACGTCTCCGGGGAGGCAGGGAGGGCCCGGGGAAAACCCAGCCCTGGGCACCCCTGGACACCCCATTTGAGTCCAGAAAGAGGTTGCGGTCTTCGCTGGAGCCCTTCCGAGGAGCCAGGGACACCAGAAGGTTTGAGAGACCCTGAGGAGGAAGCAAGGAGCTCCACACATCTGATTGGTAAGACCCCCGGGGGCATAGTGCAGGGAAGCCTAATTCTAAAATTAGGAGGGAGTCTGATCAACTCTCAAAGAGGAGGCCCTAGTGCTCCTGAGAATACGGGAGGAAGCCGTTCCCCTCTCCAGGTCCGAGGAAAGGGAAGGGGGGTGGTTGTGTGTGCATGCTTGTGGCGACTGAGTGAGACGCAGAAAATCACTTATGTGGCACAAGTGCGGAGTCCCGATCTGCGGTTCCGTGGTGACCTCATACGATCAAGGGCGGTCTGGGGTGTCCCTGCAAAGGGACCCTCTTCCACATTGGGGGCTTATACCGATCCGCTAAGGTTAAGAGGTGCCTGAAAGCTCCCACGAGGGACGCGGCCCGAGACAGACGAAGCGAAAGGCTTGAGTGACTGTTGTACACCATCAGCACAGGGTGGAAATGGGAAACACACACAGTAAAACCCCATTAGGTTGTATGCTGGAAAACTTCCCCCATGCATTCCAGGGAGATATGTACAGCATAAGGTTTCAGCCAGGAAAGCTTAGGATGCTTTGTGAGTTAGAATGGCTAACTTTCGGCATGGGCTGGCCCCAGGAGGGCACTTTGGATCCCGGGATCATCCGTAAAGTCCACGATGCAGTGACTGGAAATCCAGGGCATCCAGACCAATTCCCCTACATTGATGCTTGGGAAAACGCTGTGAGCCAAAACCCACCTTGGTTAAGGAAGTGCGTGACTAAGGAAGCTAGAATTTGCTTAATGCAGAAACCGAGGAGTGCCATCCCAGGAACCAAACCAAACAATCACCGAGCAAAGGGCACAGAGAAAGTGCATCCCAAGTCCAGTGCTAATCCGCCCATTTTGGAAGGGCCAGATGAAACTGAATTTCCACCGCCTTATGCGATGACTCCCGCCCCGGCAATTCTAAGGAATGAAAATGAGCTAGTCTCCCTAAGCAGTGTTCCGTTGTCATCATCCGCACAGGGAAGTGTGATGTCCACACCATCCCCGCCGCTGCTTTTATCACCACCCCTGCCTCTGCTTTTGTCACCATCAGAGAGGTCACCTATACTATCCCCGCAGTTGCCTTTATTGCCATCTGCACCTGAGAGCCCTACGCCATCCCCACAGCAGCTTTTACCATCTCCGCAGCGGTCTTTGGCACCTTCCGCGGGGAAAAATGCAGACCAGCTGCTTTTACAGCTGGTTGCCCCTGGCAACGCTGCTGCAGGGCTGTGGGTCAGTCAGGGAGGACACGCTGAGAGATTGCAGCTCAAACTACAGGGAGCCCCAGGGGCAGAGGGAGCAATGGAAAAGGCTGCTTTCCAGTTACCACTCTGTGAAACCCCAGCCCCAATCTTTTAAGATGCAGATGTCCAGGTTCAGGGGAGAAACTGGACTTTCATCTCTCAGCCCTTTACAACAATAGATCTCTTTAACTGGAAAAGCCACACCCCACCATTCTCAGAGAAGCCTCAGGCCATGACAGACCTTTTCCAGTCCATCATACAGACCCACAGACCCACCTGGGTTGATTGTAAACAACTTAAAATGACTTTATTGAACTTTGAGGTGAGAGAGCACCCGCCTGAGGGAACTTTGGACAGTGATCAATAGGCCCGCTTGCAGTTCCCAGAGGAGGACCCCCTGTGGGATCTGAATAGTGCTGTCAGGCTCAACCAGCTAGAGACATTCCATAGGGCATTAGTTGAAGGATTCAAGGCGGGGAGCTGCAAGGCAGTGAATATGGCAAAGACCAGTCAAATTCTACAGGCCCTGAATGAGAGTCCTGCTCAATTCTATGAGAGACTGTGAGGCATTCCGTGTATACACGCCCTTTAACCCAGACGCTCCTGAAAGCCAAGCAATGGTAAATGCAGCATTTGTTGCCCAGTCACAGGCTGACATCTGGAGAAAGCCGCAGAAATTAGATGGGTTTGCTGGAATGAATATCTCTCAGCTCATGGAAGTAGCTACTAAGGTCTATGTCAACCGTGATGAAGAAACAAAAAGGGAGGAAATTAGGAAGATGAGGAAAAAGGCAGATTTTCTGGTGGCAGCGATAGTGGAAAAGTCCATTCCTGTGACAAGGAAGGTAACTTGGCAAGCCCCAGCCCCAAGGAGAGGGAAAGGCCCACGTCTAGGGTGAAATCAGTGTGCATACTGCAAAGAGGATGGGCATTGGAAGCAAGAGTGTCCTAGCTGGCCACTTGACCCAGCCTCTGCAGCCAAAGCATTAGCCAGAAAGGCCAGTGGGGCATCACAAACCAAACGCTGGGACCATAAAGGTTCAGGGAAGAAACCTGTAGATCAGATCATTGGGCTGGCGGGAATGGAGGACTCTGATAGAGATTATTAGGACAGACCGGGCTCCTATTCCCTTGGCCCGAGGAGCCTATGGTCGGAGTTCAAATTGGGGGCCGCACCATACATATGATGGTTGACACTGGGGCTCAACATTCTGTAATAACCAAGCCAGTTGGGCCTCTATCAAAAAGACAAGCCACTATTGTAGGGGCAACTGGCAAAAGTGCCCAACGGCCTTTCCTTCAAGCCAGGACCTGCAACATTGGGGGAAAGGAAGTCACTCACGAATTCCTCTATCTTCCGGAGTGCCCAGTCCCCCTCCTGGGACGAGACCTGCTGTCTAAACTACAGGCTCAAATTACCTTTAATGCCACAGGGAAATCCACACTGACCCTGAGGCCACAAGACCCTCCGAAGGTAGTGCTAACCCTTCCTCTGCAGGAGGAATGGAGACTGTTTTGCCTCAGTGAGACTGGCCAATCCATGGCCATGCAGCTCCCCTTTGAAGATGTGCCTGAAGTATTGGCAGAGGGTAACCCAATGGGGATGGCACATGACATTCCTCCAATTATTATTGAAATAAAGCCTACAGCCAGTCCTGTAAGCATAAGGCAGTATCCAGTTCCACGCGAAGCACAAGAAAGGGTCCAGCTATATATTCAGAGATTGCTGAGTGAGGGCATATTGAAGCCGTGCCAGTCTCCGTGGAACACCCCTCTCTTCCCAGTTAAAAAGCCTGATGGAGATTACCGCCCAGTCCTGGACTTACGAGCAGTTAATTCGGCAGTAGTAGCCCTTCATTCTGCAGTTTCTAATCCTTATACTCTTCTCAGCTTAATACCCACATCAGCAATCTACTTTTCATGCCTAGATCTTAAGGATGCCTTCTTCTGCATTAGGGTAGCACCCAGGAGTCAGCCGATTTTTGCCTTTACATGGGAAAATCCAAACTCAGGTGAAAAGCAGCAGTAGACATGAACGTGATTGCCTCAGGGATTTAAAAATGCACCCAGTATTTTTCGACAAACCCTGGCCAGTGATCTCAAATCCTTTAAGGCAGAAAGCCATAACTGTTTTCTTCTCCAATATGTAGATGACCTCATTCTTGGAAATTCCACCTATCGGGACTGTGCTAGTGGAACCCATGCTCTTTTAAAACATCCGCTATCGGGTATCTAAGAAAAAGGCCCAAATCTGCCTACCTCAGGTCAAATATCTAGGTTACAAAATAACACAGGGGCACTGTGAATTGGCACTTGAAAGAAAGAAAGCGATCTATAGTCTGCCTGAGCCCAACACTCGCCAGAAGCTGCGAGAGTTCCTTGGGGCAGCTGGATTCTGCTGCAATTGGATCCCCAATTTTGGGGTCCTCACGAGCCCTTTATATGAAGCCACAAAGGGGGGAGATAGGGATCCCCTGCTCTGGGAAAGCCCACAGAAAGATGCTTTCACTGCTCTCAAACAAGCTCTAATGGAAGCACCAAATCTCGGACTTCCAGACCTCAGTAAGCCGTTCTACCTCTATGTTCACAACCGCCAAAGCATAGCAGTAGGAGTACTCACTCAATACCTCAGTTCCTGGCAAAGACCTGTAGTGTATCTATCCAAACAACTGGACACTGTAGCCCAGGGATGGCCCTCATGTTTACAAGCTGTAGGAGCTGCAGTCATGCTTACAGTAGAAGCTATAAAATTAACTCTTGGGCAGCCTATTATTGTCTGGGTTCCACATGCAGTAGTCACAATCTTAGAAGCCCAAGGAGCACATTGGCTTACTAAGAGCCGCCTGGTTAAATATTAGACCCTATTATGTGAAAATCCATCCATCCAGCTGGAACTTGTACAAACCCTAAATCCAGCCACCCTGCTACCCATAGAGCCAGGGGTTCCAGCCCATAACTGCCTGGAAACATTGTAAGAAGTATATTCCAGCTGGCCAGACCTCCAAGACCAGCCATTGGCAAATCCTGACATGGAGTTTTTTACAGATGGGAGTAGCTTTATGCAGGGCAGCAATCGAAGAGCAGGAGATGCTGTAGTAACATCTGAGACCACAGTAGAGGCGCAGCGCCTCCCAAATAACACATCAGCACAGAAAGCTGAACTCATTGCCCTCACCCGAGCCTTGCAACTTGCAACCGGAGCCAAAGTTGACATCTACACAGACTCCAAATATGCCTTTCTTACCCTGCATGCGCATGGAGCCTTATATAAACAAAAGGAACTCATTAACTCGGGAGGAAAGAGCATTAAATACGGCACACAGATTCTGGAGCTACTAGATGCAGTTTGGGAGCCTGCCAAAGTAGCTGTAATGCACTGTAATGTAACATGTAATGCACAGACAAGCCACAGCCCCATTGCCCAGGGAAATCAGAGGGCAGACGCTGAAGCAAAAAGAGTGGTATGGGAGGGATCCCTATCTGAAAACCTGGCCGCTGCTCTCATTCCTCAACCCCTTGATTATCAGAACATCCAGTATACACTGCCTGTTCTTGCCCCGCAGCCTTTGAGTCATGGAGAGCCACAATATACTCAAGCTGAGAGAGAGTGGATACTCTTTGAGGGTGGGACACAAGGGGAAAATGGATGGTGGACATTGCCTGATCACAGAATAGTTGTGCCAAAAATATTAGCAGCAAATGTAGTTCAAGACTACCATGAGAACACACACTTGGGAAAAACCCATCTTAAGGAAGTGTTAGAAAGATTCTTTTACATCCCAAGACTAGTCACTATCACCCATGCTGTATGCCAACGGTGTGTGACATGTGCAAAGAATAACCCTTGCCAGGGGCCCACAATAGCCCCAGGGGTCCAGAGAATTGGTAGTATGCCCCTCAAAGATCTAGTAGTTGATTTCACTGAAATGCCACAATCTGGAGGCTATAAATATCTCCTAGTCCTTGTTTGCACAATTTCCGGCTGGGTGGAAGCCTTCCCCACTCGAACAGAAAAAGCTGAAGAAGTAGCCAAGGTTCTCCTCAGGGAAATCATCCCTCGCTATGGGCTACCACTCTCAATTGGCTCTGACAATGAACCTGCCTTTGTCTCTGAAATCACTCAAAAGATTGCAAAGGCACTGCGCATCCAATGGAAACTGCACACCGCTTACCATCCGCAGAGCTCAGGAAAGGTAGAGTGAATGAACCATACAATAAAGACTTATATTGCCAAGATTTGCCAAGAAACTGGGCTAACATGGGTGCAGGTACTTCCAAGTGCTCTCCTACAAATTCGAGCCAGACCAAGCCGAAAACTAAGCCTAACCGCTTATGAAATCCTCTTTGGGAGGCCTCCTCCCTTAATCAGAAATGTAGAGGGGGATCTCAGAGAAAGAGGAAACTTATCAATAGCTCAGCAGATGATAAGTTTAGGAAAAACCCTATATAACCTGCATCACTGGGTCCAAGAAAGGGCCCCCATTAGCTTAAGCAGCTCTGTACACCTGTACAAGCCAGGAGATGAAGTTTGGGTCAAGGACTGGAAGTCAGCTCCACTAACCCCTCAATGACGAGGGCCCTATCTTGTCATTTTATCCACCCCTACTGCAGTTAAAGTATCTGAAATCATCCCGTGGATACACCATAGCAGAGTCAAGCGAGCTGCCCCAGAGTCCTGGACCTGTATTCCAGATACCCACAGCCCAACCAAGCTCATCTTGTGAAAAAGGGGAACACCAAACCCTGTTCCAGTCACACCCTGGAAGCTGACTGGTCCACGCAGGGCTGAAGATTGAGGAGGGAACACCGAGCCCTGCTCCAGTCACACCCCGGAAGCTGACTGGTCTACGCATGGCTGAAGATTGAGGATGGAACACTGAGTTCTGCTCCAATCACATCCTGGAAGCTGATTGGTCTATGCACAGCTGAAGATTAGGAATCCGGTTTAATCTGTTGCAATGCCCCTTTGCCGATTTTTCTTACTTCTAGCCCTAACCTGGTCCCAGGTCGACACCACAGAATGTGAGCCATGTATTCAAAAGGTGCGTACAAGGGCCCATGTCAACACCACGTTAATATATCATAGTCATTACACCTGCAAGGGCCAGGTAACCACCTGTCAGTTTCAGGGAACCTCCTATAGTGTCTTTAATGCATCTGGCCAAATAACCTTCTATGACCCTAGACCCCCAACAGTCTCCTGTAAATGGGAAATAAGAGTGCTTGATCAATATGGGGATCTACTTTCCTCCACCCCAGTCACGAGCCAGAACCAACGAGTGTCCCTCCTATTTGATGCATGTCAGGTTATAGACTCTGGGATACCATCGAACACAGATTGTGGAGGGCTCAGCTGGGAGCAAACGTATACTCATAGCAATAAGTACATGTGCGCTCCAGAAATGAGAAGTGCAGCCCAAGGGGGGAGCTTTTGGTGCAAATACATAGGTGCATACTACTGTCCCTACTGGTCTTGTGTCACCTGGGCCACCTGGAACACAGACATAGCTAAACAGACAGCTATCCTCACCAAGGGTATGGCCCCGGCTAACTGTCCATGTGGTCAATGTAACCCTTTAGATCTCACCATCCTTAAACCTGAATCCTGGCTGACTCAGGGAGTCCAAATGGGCTTCCGCATTGATGGTAAAGGAATAGACCCAGGAGCCTACATCTGGGTTGGGTATCGAGAATACCCACTCACAAGTAAGGCCCATTCTGTGTTCCACTCCTTTTATGAAGAAATGGAAAAGCTCTTTTCCATCCCACAAGCAGCAACAAACCTCTTTATAAGCCTGGCTGAAGTGGTGGGGGCAGCCTTAAATGTCTCCTCATGCTATGTATGTGGCAGTACTAATATGGGAGACCAATGGCCATGGGAGACCAGGGAATACAATTACAGCCAACCATATAATGCAACTAACCTCCCGGCTGTCCCCTGAGATAGTATGTGGCCCTTGTAAACTTCTGTCATAAGAAAATATTGTGCTTCAAGGGCCTGCCTAAGCTCCTCTATAGCTGTTGGAAACCTAACATGTACAGGGGGAAAATTCCAAAATTATACCACAAATACAACAGAGCCTTGGGTAACATGGAACGAATCGGACCTCCTTCTCATAAATCGTACTTTCCCCAAATTAGTCACAGTGTGGAACTCCACCGCAAAGGGCCCCTTTACTGCCCCAAATGGTTTGTACTGGATTTGTGGGAAGGTTGCATTCCAAGAACTGCCGCGAAACTGGTGTGGAATTTGTATGCTTGGTACAATAAAACCCTCCTTCTTCCTTACTCCCTTAACAGAAGGGAAAGAACTAAGCCAGCCAGTATATCAAAACATAAGGGAAAAAAGGGCTGTCATTAGCTGGGGAGGTGAAGAATGGCCCTCTGAGCGTATAATCCAATACTATGGGCCAGCAACTTGGGCAGAGGATGGCATGTGGGGTTACCGAACCCCTATCTATATGCTAAACCGAATCATCCGCCTACAAGCTGTGGTAGAAATAATAACTAATGAAACTGCCCATGCACTAAACTTACTAGCCCAACAGCAAACTAAATTCAGAAATGCTATCTACCAAAACTGTCTTGCCCTAGACTATCTCTTAGCAGCTGAAGGGAGAGTTTGTGGAAAATTCAATCTCTCTAACTGCTGCCTTGAATTAGATAACACTGGAAAGATTATTGATGAAATTACAAGCAATATGGTAAAAATTGCTCATGTCCCAGTGCAAACCTGGAATGGTTGGAATTTAATCCCTTTGGAAGCTGGCAGTCAATAGTAGACAATTTCAAGCTTCTATTGGGAATAGTTGCCTTCTTCATAGGAGCATGCACCATCCTTCCATGCCTCCTTCCTTTCATCATAAACAGAATGCGCACCCTAATAAATGGTGTAGTAAAAGGGCAAAGAGCTGCCCATCTCATGGCTCTATATACATACCAGTCAGTCCAGAGGGACTCAGACAATAGTAATGCTGAAGCTTAATAACTTAAGGTTGGCCTCAAAGGGGGGAATATGATATAGCCTGTGCATAAATTCAAAATTGTTTCCAAGAGTACCTAGTCCCCAAGATGGCTAAATAAGTAATATAGGCCCTATAGTCTCTGAATGTTCAAAAAGGATGTAAGACAAATGTATTTAGGGTTGCCTCCAGACGAGATGTGAGGGATATGCTAATTCAAGCTCACCTGAGATGTGAGCGATATGCTAAAGCTCACCTGAGATGTGAGCAATATGCTAATCCAAGCTCACCAGAGATGTGAGGGATATGTTAATTCAAGCTCACCTAAAATATGGGGGTACTATAAAAAACTTATCTGGTACTAAAACACTTAACTAACAAGGAAAGTCATTTTCTTTCACAAAGGCACCATTTAATTCCCTACCCTTATATCTTTTCTGTATAAAAGGGAACCCAAAATTCTATTTGGGGCTCGGTTTTTATTAGGACAAGAGTCCGCCAAGCCTGGCCGGTTGAAATAAACCAACTTCCTTCTCGGTACTCTGGTGTCCTGGCCTTCGATACCACGCACACCTGATTTCTCTACAACACTCAAAGCTCCAAGGGCTGGGCACACAAAGGTGGGCACTATACATTTCTGTTCCTGCCAAGGAGATAGGGGCCTGGGTCAGAAGGATGAGTGAGCTCCCTGCAAGGAAGAGTTTTGTCAGAGAGATGTGAAATCTTGCTGGAGGAAAGAGGTTCCTGGCAGTGGAATAAATGAGCTTCCTGAAGGGTAGAGGTCCTAGTAGAAGGACATGTGAAACATCTGGCTCAGGGCTTTGGCAGAGGGACAAATGAGGCCACTGGATGGAGGGGGTCTGGATAAAGAAACATGGGAGCTCCCTCAAAGGAGAAGGTCCTGTCAGAGAGGTTAAAAAAAAAAACCTGGTGGGAAGTGGTCCTGGCAGAAGGACATATGTACTCCCTGGAGAAATGGGGTCCTGATGGAGGGAAAAGTGCCCCAGAGGGAAGGCATCTTGAAAGAGGGGCCTGTGAGGTACCTGGAGGAATGGGGTCTTGGCAGAGAGATATGTAACCCTCTGCAGGGAAGGCTTCCTGGCAGAGTGACACATGAGCTCCCCAGGATCCCAATCCCACATTCTCTTATGAAGTACTCTATGTCTTACAACTCTTTTCTCAGGGTTTTTCTCAGGGCCCCGAAGAGGAGCTCTTCTTTCCCTGCACTTCCCCCTCTCTGGACAACCTTACTTGTGTTCCTGACTTTTACTACCCTCAGTATTTCTTTCTTCTTTTTAGGTACCAGGGCAGGAATTGCACCCATGACCTTATTTGTGGGAAATGTGCTCAACCACTGAGCCACACAGCTCTCCTTCAGTATTTCTAAGTCAGATTTCTCCCTGGATATCCCCATCCATGTATTGAATTATCTACTGAAATTCCCAAGTCTTCCTCCTAAACTTTCCTCCTGGTTCCTGTCTGTGTGGGTGGCACACTCATCCTGATTGGACAAGGTCTTTACCCTTAACACTTCCCTTCCTTGTTCTCAATGAGCCATGATCATGTCTCTCCAACTAGATTCAATTATTGTATCTTTACTTTCCTTGACAAATCTGGGGCATCATAATCCAGGCATGAGCTTCTGCACCATCTTCCTAATTGGATTTTCTGCTTCAACTCTTAGACTTCTCCATCTAATGTATACTCTGACATTAGAACAATCTTGTAAACACAAATATGGTTTTATGTCCTCAATGCTCAATGTCATTCTTGGCTTCCCATTTCCCTTGCAATGAACTCCAAGACACTCACCTGAGCCAGAAAGACCTCTAAAGTCCTCTCCACCTCCCACCTTGGCTCACAGACCTTGACTTTCTCCTGTCTTAGGTTTGGGCTGCCTACCCAGGAACCCCAGATGCTTTTATGGGTTCCTAAATTTCACTTCTTCCCACCATCCCTCAGTGTCCCTATCTGGCTGCTTCCACCTGTCCACTCTTTCTCTGTCATCACCTAAGCCCTTTCCCTCTGGACTATGCCATATACTCATTCCATGACTTCTGACTCTCCTCTGGCCTATCTGGGTCACACCTTCCCAACTTTCAGGGGTGACATGACTAAAATCCCAACACTGACCTTCAGTTCTGCCATTACCTGATCCACTATTTATCCTTTACTTGACCTTCTGCCCTTCCCTTACCTGAAACTCTGCTCTTCCCCCATCTTACTCTCTGCCCTCTGCCTACCTGTTTCTCTGCCCATATTACCTCTGGCTAAGTCAAATGTCTCCAATTGAACACCATCTCTCTTGTTTTGTTGAGAAGAATGTCATTGATTTGAAATTTAATCTTCTTACCAGAAACCTCTACCTCTTGTAACAATCCATGTCATCATTTAAACTCATTTTTGTCTCTTCCATCTTAAAAAACTCTTCTGAAGCAATTTTCTATCAAGTTTGTGATCTGTTCTTCCCTTAGAAATCAAACTGAAAGTGTAGTGACTTTATCTTAACACCCACCAAAACCTTTAACTTACACAAATCAGCACTAGTATCCTCATAAGTGGACCTTGTAAAATCACCAATAATCTCCCTATAAATAAATCCTTATTTGGTACCAAAGAATTGAATCATAACTTAATTTTGATAACTTTCATTTTCCTTAATTACTGTGATATCTTAGTCTCCTCTCTTCAAACTATTCTAGTTATTTCTTCTCTTTGTCTTCTGCAAATAACTGTAGACCTAACAATATTTAAATATCTCAAAATGACACAGAAGCCTCTTTTTTGCTTATATATATTTTAATGTTTTTACTTTTTCTAAAAAATACTCAGATTACATAAAATGTCACATAAAAAACATAAGGGATTCCCATATGCCCCGCTCCTCATATCTTCCACTTTTCCCCACATTAACAACTTCTTTCATTTGTGTGGTACATTCATTGCAATCAATGTATGCATTTGGGGCACTGCCCCTAAGGATGGATTATAATTTATACTGTAGTTTACACTCTCTCCCACTCAATTCTGTAGGTTATGGCAGGATATATAATGGCCTATATCTGTAGTTGCAATGTCATTCAGAATAAGTCCCAGTCCCAAAAGTACCCCCATATTACACCTCTTTTTCCCTCTCCCTGTCTTCAGCAACTCCAGTGGCCACTATGTCCACATTAATGATATAATTCCTTCCATTGCTAGAATCACAACGTGTCTATAGTAGAATACCAGTAAGTCCACTCTAGTCAATATTGATTCCCCAATACTGAGGATTCTGGGATGGTGATGCCCACTCCAGCTCTAATTGAGAAGAGGCTTCAATATTCCATATGACTGAGGAATGGGACTCCCTTTTTTGCAGTTGTAGACTACCTCAGTTCCATGGTATGATGGTTGTACAACCTCACCTCCTTCTTAGTTATCCTGGGTGAACCCAATGAACTGGAACATAGATGTTGCAACTCTATTCAGCCTCAGAGCCCAGCTGGCAAATGGACAACCCAAAGATTCAAGTCTCTTAGGCATACACCGCAAACTCCAGCACCTACTATAGGTTCAAATAGAAGGGATGGAAGAGCCATGTGTAGAGAAGTCCCAAGTGAGTCCAATTCTCCAAAGTACTGTCACACTAGCAAGACACCAAACTCCAGAGCTATCTGCCATGACAGTAGAACCTGGGTCTCTCCAGAGCTTTCAGAAACCCTACTATTGAGGGTAGTATCTACTTTGGTAGACTATGCAATCCTACTGAAATGTGCATAAGTGTTACCTTTGCAATGACCTCCCAACTCACTTTGAAGTCTCAGCCATATAAACTCATTTGTCTTTGCCTTTTCTCCCTTTTTCTAGTTCCATCAACAGCTGGTATTTGGTAGTAATCCCTCAGTGCCAGGTAGGCTCATCCCTGGGAGTTTTGATCCACACTGGGAGGAAGTTAATGCATTTATATGCAGTGTTTAGCTTAGAGAGAGGTCACATTTGAACAATAAGGAGGCTCTCAGGAGGTAACCCTTAGGAATCTGCAGCACTAGGCTAAGTTGCAATTTCAAGAGGAAAAACTCATAAACATAGTCATCAATATCAAGGGCCCATTAGTGGACCATCCTTCTTCACTTGTCATTACCCCTGTACTCAGGGCATGGTTGCTGTTCCATTAGAGAATGTGTATTCAGTTGTTAATGGGGCATTGTCACAGTGGGTAAAGAATCATATAATAACTGAAAGAGTATTGAATTCCCATCATGGGGAGCTCTGTCACATAAGTTTGTCTTTTAATACTCTATAAATACACAAAATTTTCTCTATGCCTTCTCCTGATCATGCTTTCTCACATTTCCCCTCATTTTAACAGATGGATTTAACAGATCATTTTCCCATCTTTCTCTCCTCAGGTCTTCCCTTTCCCTGGGACACAACTGTATTGAATTTAGGTCAGTTTTAAAACTATCAATGTCCTCTAACAGTTCAAGTGAAGGGAAGTGTCTCAAATCTCACATTTTAAATGAAAAACTAGAAATGATTAAGCTTAGTGAAGAAAGCATATTGAAAGTTGAGATAGGACAAAAGCTAAGCCTCTTGCAACAAACAGTGAAGTTTGGAATGCACAGAAAGTTCTGGAAGAAAATTAAGAGTGATACTCCACTGAATACATGAATGAAAAGGAAGTGAAAAAGTCTCATTGCATGATTTGGAGAAATTTTTATTGATCTGAATAGAAGCCCAAGCCAGCCACAGTATTCCCTTAAACTAAACCCTAATCCAGAGCAAGACCCTAACTCTTCAATTCTATGAATGCAGAGAAAGGTGAGGAAGCTGAGGAAACATTTGAAGCTGGAAGAGGTTGGGTCATGGGGTTTAAGGAAAGAAGCCATATCCATAACAGTAAAGTGCAAGTTGAAGCAGGAAGTGCTGATGTAGATGCTGCAAAAAGGTGACTACTCTTAACAACATATTTTCAATGTAGATGACACATCTTTCTACTGGAAGAAGGTGCCACCTAGGGCTTTCTTAGCTAGAGAGGCAAAGTCAATTCCTACCTTCAAATTTTCAGAAGATAGACTGACTCTCTACTTAGGAGTTAATGCAGCTGGTAATTTTAAGTTGAAGTCAAAAGTCATTTACCATTCTAAAAACTCTTGGGCCCATATAGAATTATGTTAATTCTACTCTATGTCTGCTGTATAATGACAGTTGTGACAGTACATCTATTTACCATATATACTGAATACAGGTATACCTCAGAGAATTTTTGTTAATTGCAGCAGCCTATCCAAGTCATAGGCATTTCAGAATTGCATTCTCCCCTCTGGCGATCCTGACCAAGTCTTGTAGTGCATTCAAGTATTTTTGTGTTTTCAGTTGTTCATTCTATTTCTTGAATTGTGGAAACATATCTGCAACATGATCTTTCCTATCAACACTGCTCCCAGACCTACAATCCTCTGAGTTTACTCCTATTCTCAATGTTGCAGTACCCTCACCACCTTTCATTAGTAAAAGCATCCTATCTCTGCAAAAGGGAAAACCCTGTTGCCATTGGACATTACCATACAAGTTCTCTTACCCACTCGTCCAAGAAAACACTACTTAAATTTGTATGCCTAGAAGTTTATATATTTTTTAGAAGTGAAAATTTTTCATCATCATAAGGAGTTCAAGTCATTCAGGGATGTAGTATCCATCCAGAATAATTCACTCAGCATGTATCTACCTCAGTGTCCCATTTCCTTAAGTGTGTTAAAAATATGATTATTAGTTTTGCCATTGAGCTAGCTATTTTTGTCACTATTAGACTTCTGTTACTCTTAGAATTTTTGATGTTATAAAACCATGAGTTTTCTATACCCATGAAAATGGTTCAATTGACTGAACATGATGACACAGCTTCAAGTACATACATACATACACCAAACTGCCCCCAGATTTCTGAATCAACAGAAAATTTCCAACCCCCACTTCCAGGATGCTGGCCACCACTCAAACACTACAGGAGGTCTAAGGCAGGCCCTACATGGATTGAGTGTGTTTTATGCTTTTCTGTATGTGAACGACGCACCTGAGAATTAATCACATCTCCCTGGACCATTAACAGGCCAGACAAGCCAGGCAAGCATAACAGAGGGCATAACAGAATGTCTCCTGGAAATGGGACATTCCTGGCAGGAGTTTCTCCCAAGGGTTTCTTAAGGGCAATATCCAAGGTAGTCCACCTCCAGTAGACAACAGTGGGCTTTGCTGGTCCAGAAGCATCACAAAAGAAAGTTGGGGTCATTCCTGGACTCTGTGTGACAGTCCCAGGCCAGGAAATGAAGACCATATTCTACTGGGATGAAGCAGAGCATCCAGGATGCATGCACACAGCATAGTCTCATGTCCCCATGACCCAAATCCCTCCAGGAGACAAGTATGTCATTTTCCTGGAGCTACCCAGAGTTTGCATTCTATCATACCCCAGGATCTCCAGTTATAGTTGTATAGGAAGGAATCTTGTCACTTGTCAAGACAACATTCCAGGAGGCCTGCAGCTAAGGCAGGGTCACCTGGGCAATGGCAGGGCAACAGCACCAAAGCCATTCCCTGGAGATAATGGCAGAAGATACATATGTGGATGATGACAAATCTCAGGTCATTCATTGTGAGTCCCCATGCATGCATGAAACAGCTCAAGTAGGTCCCCCTCAACCAAGCTGGACCAACATGGGTCATCCTTGTGCATGGGCAGGGAAGGTTGTGCAATGAATAGCCAAGTACATACCTGGGCCCAGAAGCCTGTACTTCAGGGCCACAAATCACTCCACATCCCACTTCATGTACACAGAACTGTCAGGCCAGTGAGAATGTGGGGTGGCACCAGTGGCTGCACAGCAGTCCTTCTGGGGGCATGGAGTAAAATATTTCTGAATCTCCCTGAGCTATGGATGACTGGACAGGTTTGTAGTGGTGCATCTGTTTGGGCCCCTACATGCCACACAGACCTCCCTCCCACCCTCCTCATCTGTGTGGTCTGAGGGTAGCCTGGATGAAGCTGGGCTAGTGTGGGGCAATTAGTGCACCCTTTCCACTGTGCCAACAAGATACTTCCCACTAAACTCAGTGCTGGATTTTGGGGACAAACTAATGGAATTTCTGTATCATTTCATTTTCAGAATATCTGGAGAAACTCACAGAAGGAGCAGATGACAGCTGGCAAAGATGGTGAGATCCCCTTGATCACGGATCCCTTGGAATGGTCTGGCAAGAAAGATTCCTCTAGAAATCTGAATGGTAGCTTGGTGAACCAGACTTCCAGAAACCACCCCTCCTGTGATGGTGGCCACCAATGTGAGTCTTTGTAAACAATCCTCTACCCCTGACTCCTTCCATGTTCAGTGCCTGAGCCCCTGCCTGTAGAAAGCACATGAGGAGCTTTGGCCACTGCAAATCCCATCAGCCCAGCTGAGTCTCACCCTGCTGCCTCTCCATCAGTGGTGTCTACCGATCAATTCCAAGCCCTTGATTGAATGAATGAGTGGAGGGGCTGAACATACCAGCACTCACAGCTGAATCTAGCCTTTTCATCAATCAGGCAACAAAATGTGAGTTCATTTGCATGTGTATGAACACATGGAAGTTTGTATGTGTCTCACTGTGTGTGTGTGCATTTGCACACACAGACTCAAAGGTGTCTATGTATGAATGCAGTGTGTGGAAAAATTTGGACTGAGACTACTGCAAACCATCAAGTGTCCCCTCACTCTTCTTCTTGTTCCCTCTGAACCATTTACCTGAGCAAGGTGTTTTACCAAAGTCCATCCCCAGCTGATGTGGAATATTCCTGGCTGGGTTGTGTGTTCTGGGGTTTTCCCTTTCACAATGATTCTTTTCTATCTTGCCCTTGTGTTTTGGCTTGTGAATCACCACAGCATTAGGAGGCAGGGCAGATTTGAGCTTCCTGAGGTGTAATTCTGGCTTTGGTTGCCTTTGATCTTGAAGTAGTTTCTACTTATCCAAGGTGATTTATGGCGGGGTTGTCTCTTGCTAGTGCTTCTCTGACTCACGGACTTTGATCGAGGAGTTGCCTTCGGGCACTGCTTGAATCACTTATTCATCTATGTTCTCTGCCTTAATGGCTGTTTGTTGGACCCCTAGTGGCACACACTGTCACTTTGAAATTCACTCTCTTTTTAATTATTATTTTAAAATAAATACTTACATAACATGAATGTTGCATAAAAAATGTAAGGGATTCCCATATGCCCCACTCCCCACATTAACACACTTTCCCACATTAACAACATCCTTCATTAATGTGGTATATTTCTTAAAATTGATGAATACATATTGGAGCATTGCCACTAAGTGTGGGTTATACTTTACATTATAGTTTAAACTCTCACCCACACATTTTTGTAAGTTAAGAGAAGATATATATTGGCCTGTATCCATCACTCCATCATCAATCAGGACAATCCCAATGTCCCAAAAATGCCACCATATTGCACTTATTTTTTTTAAAGAAACTTAGATTACATTAAAAATATAGGGGATTTCCATATGCCCTATGCCCCACACCTCTCAAATTTTCCCACATATATAACATCCTTCATTAGTGTGGTACATTCATTGTAATTGATGAAAACTTCTGGGTTCATTGGATGGATAAAAGTTTACATTGTAGTTTACACTCTTTCCCACCCAATTCTGTAGGTTATAGCAAGATATATACTGACCTGCATCTGTCATTGCAGTGTCATTCAGGACAATTCCCAAGTCCCCAAAATTCCTTGATATTATATCTTTTTCCCTCTTCCTCTCCTCAGAACTTCCAGTAGCTACCACCTCCACATCAATGATATATGATCTTCCATTGCTTGGATCACAAAAGTCTATATTAGAATATCAGTAAATCTACTTTGGTCTATAGCTCATTCCCCAATCCTGAGGATCCTGGGATGGTGATGTCCATTCCATCTCTAACTGAGAGGGTGCTATAGTCAATTAGGGCCAATGGATGGGGCTCACTTGCTTGCAGTTGTAGACTCTCTGGTTCCCTGATATGGTAGTTGTCCATCACTTCCTTGTTAGTTGTTGTTAGTTGTCCGGGGTGAGTCCAATGAACTGCAGAGTATGTGTTGCAATGCTGTTGAGATTCAGGACTTAGCTGCCACATGGACAGCAAAAAGATATGTCTCTTGGATGTTCACCTACCAACTTTAGTACTATAGGCTCAGACAGAAGGACAGAAGAGCCATGTGTAGGAAAAACACAACTAAGTCCAACTTTGTCAGACTGGGGGGTGTAAATTCCAAGCTAGGGACCACTGTCAAGGCACTAAGCTCCTGATCTGCCTTGATTATATTGTCTGGATGTCTCCAGAGCCCTCTGGAGCCCTGCTATTTGGGGTAGTATCTATTTTGGCAGTCAATGAGATCCTGCTGAGATTTGCATCAATGTAACCTCTGGAATAACTTCCATCATGTTGACATATAATTTTTCAAAGTATCCTTTTATGATACTCTTTCTTCTGTGGGGCCACTGGTGATGTTTCCTTCCTCATTTCTTATTTTATGCATTTGCATCTTCTCTCTTTTTTCCTTCAGTATGATTTTCTCAAAGAAACATCTTTCATTTTTAAAAATTTTTTCTAGTGCTTTCTATTTTCAAGTTTAGTTCTACTTTAATATTTTTTATTTTCTTCTTTCAACTTTCTTTGGGGTTATTTTTGTTGTTGTTGTTATTTTTCTAATTCCTCCAGGTGTGTAGTTAGGTCTTTAATTTTAGCTCCTCCTTTTTAAATATAGGAATTGATGGCTGCAAATTTTCCTCTCAGTACAGTTTTTGCTACATATCATAGGTTTTGTGTTGTCACTTTCATTCATTTCAAAGTAGTTACTGGTTTCTTTGGAATTTCCCCCTTGACCCACTGTTTGTCAAAGTGAGTGTTGTTCAACTTCCCTATCTTTGTGCCTAATCTGGTTCTCAGTCCCTTAAAGGTGTCCAGCTTGATTCCATTGTGTTCAGAGAAATTACCTTGTAAAATTTCAGGTTTTCTGAATTCCCTGAGAGTTCTTCTGTGGCCTAGTATGTGGTCTATCTTAAAGAATAATGCATGTGCACTCAAGAATAATGTATATCCCTATTTATTTGGGGTAGTGTTGTGTTTATGTCTATTGGGCCTGGGTCCTCTAATGTATTTTTCAAAATCTTTGTTTCTTTAATGATACTCTGTTAATATATTCTGTCTAATGGTGACAATGGTGTATTAAAATCACCACTACAATTGCAGAGACATCTATTTCTCCACTCAGTTTTTCAAGTGTTTACCTCATATATTTTGTGGTGCTCAGGCTAGATGCATTAATGTTTATGATTATTCTTTCTTCTTGATCGAGTGTTCCGTTTTTTACTATATAGTGTATGTCTCTGTGTCTTACAATAGTTTTGCATTTAAAGTCTATTTTTTCCCAATATTAGTATAGCTACTCCCACCCATTTTTGGTTATTGACTGCTTGGAAAATAGTTTTCCAACCATTACTTTCAGCCTTCTGACATCCTTGGGTCTAAGGTGGTTTTCTGGTAGAAAGCATATAGATGAGCCATAATTCCTTATCCATTCTGTCAATCTGTGTCTCTTTACTGGTAGGTTTAATCCATTAACACTCAATGTTATTACTATCAAGGGATTACTCTCATTAGAGAAATTTTCTTTTCATTTATGTATGCCATATATATAATTCCTCTTCTTAACTTTTTAAAAAATTTCTCTTCTTAACCTTTTAGCTGTTCTTACACTCTCCTCCAATTCTGTCTCCTTCTTTATCTTGTTGACCTGAAAAACTCCCTTCAGTTTTTCTTTTTTTCTTAGAGTTTTATTTTTTATTTATTTCTCTCCCCCCTCCCCCACCTGGTTGTTTGCTCTCTGTGTCCATTTGCTGTGTGTTCTTCTGTGTCTGCTTGTATTCTTGTCAGTGGCACTGGAAATCTGTGTCTCTTTTTGTTGCATCATCTTGTTGCATCAGCTCTCTGTGTGTGCAGTGCCACTCCTGGGCAGGCTGCACTTTTTTTGCATGGGGCAGCTCTCCTTACAGGGTGTGATTCTTGTACATGGGGCTCCCCTACACCAGGAACACCTCTGTATGGCATGGCACTCCTTGTACGCATCAGCACTGCATGTAGGCCAGCTTCACCACACGGGTCAGGAGGCCCTGGGTTTGAACCCTGGACCTCCCATGTGGTAGGCGGATGCTCTATCCATTGAGCAAAATCTGCTTCCCTCTTCAGTATTTCTTGAATTGCAGGTTTCTTAAAGACACACTCTTTTAATTTCTGTTCATTTGTGAATATTTTGAACTCTCCCCCATTTTTTAAAAAAGATTTATTATTTATTTAATTCCCCCCTCCCCCAGTTGTCTGTTCTCTGTGTCTATTTGCTGCCTCTTGTTTCTTTGTCCGCTTCTCTTGTCGTCAGTGGCACGGGAAGTGTGGGCGGTGCCATTCCTGGGCAGGCTGCACTTTCTTTCGTGCTGGGCGGCTCTCCTTACGGGGTACACTCCTTGTGTGTGGGGCTCCCTTACGCGGGGGCACCCCTGCATGGCATGGCATTTCTTGCGTGCATCAGCACTGCTCATAGGCCAGCTCCACACGGGTCAAGGAGGCCCGGGGTTTGAACCACGGACGTCCCATGTGGTAGACGGATGCCCTAACCACTGGGCCAAGTCCGTTTCCCTGTCCCCCATTTTTGAATGCCAGCTATGCTGGATAGAGAACTCTTGGCTTGAAGATTTTTTTCTTTTAGCCCCTTAGCAAGTCATACCACTGCCTTCTTGCTTCCATGGTTTCAGATGAGAAATCAGCCCTTACTCTTATTGAGCTTCCTTTGTATGTGACTGTTCTCCTTTCTCTTCCTGCTTTCTGTATTCTCTCTTTGCCCTGGGCAGTAGACAATTTGACAAGCATATGTCTTGGAGTAGACCTGTTGGATTTATAGTGTTTGCAGTGAACTGCACTTCCTGAACATGTTCATCCATGTCCTTCAATGGGGTTTCGAAGTTTTCAGCCATTATTTCCTCCAACATTCCTTCTGTCCCCTTTCCCTTCTCTTCACTCTCTGAGATGCCTATAATGCATATGTTTTGTGTGTTTCATATTGTCATTCACATATTGGAATCCCTGCTGGATTTTTTTCTATCTTTTTACCTATCTGTTCTACCATCTGCTGGATTTCAGCTGTACTGTCTTCCACATTGCTATTTCCTCTGCATATTCAAATCTGCTGTTACATTTCCAGCATATTTTGATTTCTTGTGTTATTTATTGCTATCCTATCTATTATCTTTTTATGTATGTATACAATTTCTTCAGTGTGTACTTCCAGTGTTTTCTTAATATCCTTGTACTCTCCTTTTACTGCATTAAGTTGATTCAGGATATTTCTTCGGGCATCTCTGATTAGTTGTTCCATGTTCTGCATCTCCTCCTGTTTATAGTTGGTTCACTGGACTGGGCCATATCTTCCTGTTTCTTAGTGTGAGTTGTAATTTTTTTCAGTGTCCAAGCATTGGTTTACCTTGATGGGCTTGTTCTTTTGATTAGCTTCTCTTTCTAATCTAGCATTTTATTTTGGTGTTGTTTTCTGCATATGATCACTTTTCACTTTGACACTTCATTCCTTTTATTCTATTTCCTTGCTGTTTTATATGTTCCCTTTTTAAAAATTAAGGCCAGAGAAAAGGAAAGATGTATGAAGAGAAAAAGGATAATAGAAATAATAATAGTAAAGGGTAGAAGAGGAATCATATAAAACCTAGCAAATGTATAATTAACTCAATTAAGAAGTGCAGAGGGTTAAGAATAAAAAGGTGGAGGACAAACAATGAAATGAGAAATTGAATAGATAAAAATATATGAATGAATTAAAATGCAGGAATGATGAGGAGAGAGGGAAAGAGAAAAGAAAATACAGAAAGAAAAAGTATTAAAAGAAAGAAAACTGTGTAAAAAAGGAGAGAGAAATAGGAACAAGAAACATTGGCGACTAAACAAAAAAGGTGGAATGAAAGAGCAACAACAGAAAGCAGAAGATAGAAAGGTGATAGAAGGAAAACATGTAATATAGATAAATAAAATTAGTGAATAAAAAATAGGGAAATGTTGGAAAGAGTAGCACAAGAAAGAAGAAACAAGAGAGCAGCAACTAATTAACGAAAAGGTGGGAAGAAAGAGGATTAAAAAGGAGAAAAAGGAACAAAAACAAGAAAACAAACTAAAACCATGGAAAAACAGCCTTCCCTTTTAATCCCCTAAGGAGTTTCTCAGGTTGCCAGTGTCATCAATCAATTACCCTGCAGCCTGCCCTCTGCAGGTTTTGAACCAGGTTCTATTGAGTAAACTAATTTAAATAGAAAAAAGGTACTTTTTTTTTTAAGAAAAAAATGAGATCTAAGTAATGCTAGTAAAAAAGAATGTCTACATAGAAGAGGTGGCATTGGATTGGGAAAAGTGGACATGGTGGACGATGGGTATGGGGAAAGGCAGGAAGAGATGAGAGGTGGAGGCGTCTTTGGGACATGGAGCTGACCTGGATGGTGCTTCAGAGGTAATCACCGGACATTGTAAATCCTCACAGGGCCCACTGGATGGAATGGAGGAGAGTATGGGCCACGATGTGGACCATTGTCTATGAGGTGCAGAGGTGCCCAAAGATGTACTTACCAAATCCAATGGATGTGTCATGATGATGGGAACGAGTGTTGTTGGGGGGGGAGAGGGGGGATGGGGGGGTGGGGTTGAATGGGACCTCACATATATATTTTTAATGTAATATTATTACAAAGTCAATAAAAAAAAAAAGAATGTCTAGGGAAATGGATATGGTTCAAGCAATTGGGCTCCTGTTTACCATATAGGAGGTCCAGGGTTTGATTCTCAGGGCCTCCTGGTGAAAGGCAGGCTGGTGCATGCAGCAAGCTTGCCTGAATGGAGACCTCACCCATGCAGAGTATTGGTCCATGTGGAGTGCTGGCCAGTGCAGGAGTGCTGGTTCACATGGAGAGCTGGCATAGCAAGATGATGGAACAAAAAAGGACACAGAGGAGAGACAATAAGAGATGCAGCAGACCAGGGAGCTGAGGTAGTACAAGGGATTGGGTGCCTCTCTCCCATTCCAGAAGGTCTCTGGATCAGTTCCTGGTCCCACCTAAGGAGAAGACAATCAGACACAGAAGAACACACAGAGAGCAGACAGCCAGCAAAAATGAGTGGGGAAGAAATTAAATACGTACATACATACACACATACATATATACATCTTTTTTTAAAAAAAGAATGTCTGTATGTTTCCTGACCTAAGTATTAGCTGGATTTCTAATAACCCAGTGGATCATTTCTCTAAGAAGAACAGGGAATTGAACCAGAGATCTTGTATATTCAATGTGGGAACTCTTCCCCTGAACTAAATTTTCTTCTTGGATCAGTTAGCCTTTGAGAAAACTATCCTCCCATTTTCTGTCATTCAGGTTAAATTCTTAGCAGTTTCAAGATTCTTGCTGATGAGGTGCCTTTTTGTCCCCATCCGCTTTCTATTCTAATTCATTTCTTTTCCAGGAAGATAGGCATGACAGCTTGTGTGAGCAGATTCCCCCTCCCCTCTCCTGGTCAGGTTGAGGTGCCTTTCAAGATTCAATGGAGACCCTGGTGACTGAATTCACCACAAAGAAACCACTCTTGAACCTCTTGCAGAACCTTCCTTTACCCAGGACATCCTAAATAGGCCCTTGAATGCTTATTGAGGATTTCTACTACCTGCCTCCCTTAGAGGAGTTGGAATTTTGATAGTTTTCAGTGCAGAACTAGTCTGTTGCCTGTGTCCACCCTCTCCACACCCAAGTTCCTTTCTCCCAGGTTGGCTGGGATGTCAGGCTGTCAGAGAAGATTCCCTTCTCCCCTCTTCCTGGGGCCACCTTCATGTCTGCTGGTAAGCTCTATGAAGTTCAAAGGGAGCCCAGGTTATCAAACCCACAGCCACAGGGGCAAGAAACTCATGTGCTCCCTTGGGTTCTTTATCTCTTTGTCAAGTTACCTCCAGAAGCCCCCTGTTCTGTTGGTTCCGAAAACAGATCAATCAGGAAGGATTTTGCCCCTTCTCAGCTGTTTTGTGTATGTGCGTGTGTGAGAGAGAGCTTGGGAGTACCTACCTAAGCCTACTCCATCTTGCTGGAACTCTCTGCAATTCCCTCTTATTGATGTAAGAGAGGGCATAGCCTTGCTAGCTCAGGACAGAATTAACATCACAGGCTAAGACCTTAGGATCATTAATTTTGTGCTACTCACTACTTCCAACTTTGACATAATATGGGTAATACCCAGTGTGACAAGTGAACCCAGCATAGAACAGCACAGCATAGAGATCATATAACAGCAGTGTGCCATTTGGCTGAGACATATAGACTCTCATGTTGAGACAATACAGATACTGCACATGCTTCACAATTTTGTTGCTTGTCAAATCTGAGGCATTTCAGGATAAGGATAAAGGCCTTTGGTGAGGTGTCCAATGTCAAGGACTTAGATACCTGCACCTTCCTTTCACTCATGCTGAAAAGATAGGAACCTTCACCATTCAGTTCTTTGGACTTCATGAATGGTTCCAGAGCATGTTTTACACTCCGAGTCAGCAGGATATCTAGGAGAATATCCTGGGAAGAGTTAATGGTATCAAAACACTGTGGCAGTTGCAACACTTGATTTGAGGTTTCCAATTCCTTCCAAAGCCTTGACACATGAGGGAGTTGTATGAGGCATAATCATTTGTTTCCATAGAAGCATGCTTTCTGCATATCAGCAAGAGAAATTCATGAGCCTCTTCCTGCCACTGCCTGGGCAAGCCCCTAGCTAGTGCAGGAGAGGGCTTGCACACATGCCCAGATTGACAAAGAGCTCACACAATGTTAGCTTGTATGGTGCATGTGTTGCAGGAGTCCTGCTGCTACAAAACCAAGAGTGCTCCTTTGAAAGCAGATAGCTGGAGGGGGAATGTGTACATCAGACACTGTAGGGCCACATTCACATAGAAGGAGCTCTCCATATTCTGAAGCCCTACCCCAGTGCTGTGAGGTCTGTTTAACTCAGATGACATTTCTCAGTTGAAGCAAGATCTTCAGCTGCAGGAACCTATCAGTCATGGCAAATGGGATGTGTCTGTGGTGATGGTGTTTTCTTAGCCACAGAGGAACACAAGGGACCTGGGTACCTGCTGCTGGTACCTAAGATAGTTTAGGTTTTAGAAAAACATGGGTAGTCACACAGTGGCTTTCCCTGAACCCTCATGTTTCCCAGACCCGTGTTCCTTGAACCTGCATTCCCCAAACCCAGCATTCTCCAAAGCCTGAACCCCAACGTTCCCTGAATCCTTCCAGTCTCCAAAAAACTCCAAAAATTGATGATTCTGGTGAAGAGTTCAGAGAGTTCTGATGAATGGGGTTTCAATTGACTGAACCCCCCTTTAATATTTATTTATTTATTTATTAGCAAAATTGTGTTTATTCTGTTTTTTAAAGACATTTGGATCAGACAAAATGTTATATTAAAAATATAAAAGGCTCCTATATACCCCATTCCCATCCCCCCACTCCTCTCATATCAACATCTTTCATAAGTGTGGTACATTCTTTGCATTTGATGAATACATTTGGGGCAATGCTACACTGCATGGATTATAGTTTATTTCAGTTTACACTATCCCCTAGTCCATTCAGTAGGTTATTGCGAGATATATAATGTCTTGCCTCTGTCCCTGCAATATCATTCAGGATAACACCAAGTCCCAAAAATACCCCCATATCACACTTCTTCTATCCTCTTCCTGGCCTAAGCAAATCCCATGGACACTGTTTCCACATCAATGAAAACTTTTTTTCCATTGCTAGTGTCAAAATAGTTCTATAGTAGACTACCAGTAAGTCCATTCTAATTCATATATTATTCCTCAATCTTGTGGACCCTGGGATGGTGATGTCTGTTCTACCTCTAATTTTAGAGAGGGCTTAGATCCCACATGGCTGATGGATGAAATTATCCTGCTTGCAGTTGTAGACTCTCTCAGTTCCCTGGTGTAGTGGTTGACCATTCTCACCTCCCTGTTAGCTGACCTGGGTAATTCCAACTAACAAGAGAGTAGGTGTTTCAACTCTACTGAGGCTCAGGGACCACCTGGCACATGGGGAGTCCTGAGATTCATATCTCCTGAGCATACTCCAACCCCTGCACAAACCAAAGGTTCAGTAAAAGTAACAGAAGAGGCATGTGTAGAGAGTCCAACTCCATCACACTCAGGAATACAAATTCCAGAGTAGAGCCCACTGGCAAGTCACGAATCTAAGGAGTTCTCTGCCATGCCCCCTTGGCCCCAGCTACCTAGAACCTCCAGAAACCCAGCATGTTCCAGTCATACCCACACTTAAGACAAAGACACCTCCATGCTCCCCTATCTGTGCCTCATCAATCCTGAGGGCACCCAAGAATGCCAAATATGTGGCCCCAAATAAAAGCAGCTGCTAGATGCAGAATGGGCATGCCCCTCTTTCACCCTAGGGCTCTCTGGCATGGCCTGAACATGTTCTTGGCCAAGTGGGTTGGGAGCAGGGGCAAGACATGGCGAATGTCCTGGGGGACAACTGGGCACCAGTGAGGGCAACTGCCTGGCAAGCACGGACTCCCCTCTCAGATCTAGAAAGGCTGGTCTCTGTTTCTGGTGTGGGAGGTGCTTGGAATGATTTTGGATGAATGGACCAGTGGAGACTTGGGGAGGTCTTTGCATGGAGAGAGGGTCTCAGGCAAACCAGGGATGCTGCTGTCCTTACTTTCTTGAAACTCTATTGGATGAAGGGGAGGTGGGGGGGAATGCTCTATTTTTACAGGGATAGAATGTGGCTTAGAAATAAGAGGGGATAATTTCCTGACAGACTTGAAATCCAGGGTCTTATTCACATGTTTACAAATAACTCTTGAAAACACTCAGATGTATTCTAGTGAGGAACCTACGCAGATTAGCACAAGCACATACTCATGGACACCATCTTACACATGGATTACACTCATACTAAGTAGGACCAACTAAAGTACACAAGGGTAGTTTAACATTCCCAAACACAAGAGAAAGATGAATATCTTTCATATAAGGACATACATAAACATGAACTGTATAGTAAAAGTGTAAACTTAAAAAATAAACTACTGCAAAACCATACAGGGGTCCCCTACATCACACCTCCATATGCCTTCCATTCTTATGATACATTTGTTATGAACTATACCAGAGCATCATTGCACTATTACTAAAAACTATTGTCCATGTCTCACACTTCATGTATTTTTCCTCTCATCCTTCCTATTTTTTAAAATCTATTTTATTGATATATATTTTAAAATATCCAATTTTACAAAGTATACAATGAATGGTGTTTCATATATTCAAGGAGTTGTGCATTGATCACTTCTATCATTATTAAAACTTTTCATTACTTCCACAGGAATAATAATGATAGTGAAAAAACAGACAAACAAACCAACAAGGAAATTATTCTCCCCTCAATCTCTCTGTTTCCTCTGCTGTATATAGGTGCTATTCTATCTAATCTTGCACAAATATTTTTTAAGATAATTCACATACCATATCATCTTGGCAAGGCATATATTCAATGTCTTTTTACAGCTGTTGAAAAGATCTTTCTTGCAAAGTTGTAAAATAAAAGAGAAAATAAATGGAAAGAAATAGTAAATTTTAAAAGAGTGTGTAAGTTAGGCTAGATTTAATATAATCCATTATAAGAAAGAGAATGTATGGCAACAAACATTTATAAAGGTAAGTAATAATTCTAATTTAAGAGAAAATTATAACAAAAATTTAATTTTAATTTTCTACCTCTAATAATCAGACACAATAATCTTTAAGGATGAAATTTACTTATTCAATTTCCAAAGAGGCCATCATTCTTTCCATGTAATCAAATTCCTACTTGAGAATTCCTCACATCTTATGGACACAAATAAGCACATAGAACAAGCTCACTAGGAATACCACAATATTTCAAAATGGTACCCCTCAGAACTCAGTAATCAAAAGTTTGAGGAAGAAATTACCAAAAAATATGAGAAAATATTGACAACACAATGAAGAGGTAACCATATTAAAAGCCACCCAATACCAGATACTTCTGAGCTTAGTGCAATGGATAACTTGCTCAAGGAACATGAAATTGACCTTCAGGCCCTGGGTTACAAATGGCTCCCCACAGGGCAGGCTGGCATGATAGGATGATGCTCACCCCCAACTTTGCTAGCCCTCAGAAATGCAGCTGCCTGGTGGTGCTTAGCAACAAGCATGGAGCATCTGGTTGTTCTTCTTCCACAGTAGGGATCATGGTGGGTGTGGCCCATAAAATTCTACCACCAAATTACTTGGAGCCTGGAGTGGGGGCATGGAGGAAGGACTCTTGAAAATAAAGCATCTAGAGAAGAGGCAATGTTGAAAATGCAGCCAAGAAAGCGAGAGAAAATAAGTGCATCCTAGAACAATATACCTAAGCTGTAGTTCTGTTTTGTAGTGCAAGTATGGTGGTGGTTCTAATATGCAAGGAAAATAAATAAATGACTAGTCAAGTACATCATTGGGGGGGAAGTAAAATTCAGTAGCTGTCTTAAAAGACACAGGAAAAATACATGCAACAATCATCATATGTTGATAATAGGGGAGTGTGGGAAAAGTGTGCCAAACTTATGGTATGGAATCTGGTTAGTGGTAACTGTCTGATGATATTTTCTCAAAATATGTAAGAAATGGAAGGGTTCCCTTCCATTCTTTCTAGTGAGTTTTGGTCTCTGGTTCTGAAAAGGCTGGTATTGGCATTTATGCAGCAAAAAGATGCCATTTACATATTTTTAAATTGTTGATTGTATGATTTGGCATGTGAATTGGATGAGGAGCTGTAAGAGATAAGGACTAAAGAAAAGAAGCAGGATTAATATCAGTAGTGGTGTTATAATGTGTAAAATGATTGGTTTCAGGGGTAAGGAGAACTAAGAAAAATAAGGATAGCCATGATGGAGTGAGTTTTAGGTTTGGGGCACTAATGGGAAGGGTATACTGAGGAATATTTGTCAAAGAGTAGGGTTTTTTAAAGATTATTCAGAAAGGGGAGTTGTATGTCATGACTGAAGTGGAACTAGTGTTTCAGACCTGGGGATGTGCTTATATGTCTGCAGTATGAGAGGGATGTCAGAAGGAAGTGGGGATGATATGAGTATGGTTGATAAAAGGAGAAGGATGGGAGAGTAAAGGAGATAGAGGAGTGAGTTTGGATAATTTGTCTTGGCCTAAAAAAGGTGTAGGGCAAATAGGGTTTACAAGGAACTGGTGGGAAAATGTGAAATTCATTAATGAGAAAAAGTGAGAAATTCTCTAATAAGTGTATAACTGATTTGGTGATTAAAGGAGAAGAGTGGAAGTGGATGCTGTTAACTCCCACAATAGAGATTGAGGAAGTGTATAAAGATTCTGAATATTCTAGGAGAACTGAATATGGAGCCCAAATGTTAATGAAAAAGGGGATCAGCTTAACTCCACCCTTGATACTAACCCTCAGTTTGATGATGGAGAGGTGGGGTTGTCTTGAGCCAGGGGCCCATCAGTTATCTGTTGTTAATCTGAAGTGATCTGGAAAGGAGGATCCCATCTGCAGATCAGTAGGGTATGCTGGAGGAACTTTTCTGTAAATGGGGTTTCCAGGCAGTCCAACTTCAAAGACCTTTGCAATGACATATGTGGCAAGGCCCTATTAGAGTCCTGGGATTGGGACAGGAGCATTCCTGGTGTCCTTCCTCTCCACACAGAAAACAGGGTTCTGGAGGTGGCTGAAGAGAAGGATTAGGTTTCCGAGAATCAGATTTGAGGGCAGCAGCCAGGAGGGAGGCTTTAACCTGATCTTGTTCATGTTTTTCTAATTTGGCTTCCTTTTCTCTATTGCTAAATACTTTAAAAGCTGTTTTAGTGGGGTTTTTCAGATGAGTTTGAGGGTCCTCTTCTAATTTCTTTACATTTTTAAAATGTCTGGATAAGATTCTGTGATAAAGTTGGCGTGTTGGTATAGCTGACCAGAGTCTGACTCTGGATTTAAATTGTTGTATTTCAGGAGGGACTTGGTTACTCTATTCATAAAAGCAGCTGGATTTATAGCATCCTTTGTGAAATCACATTAATTTTATCATAATTACCTGCCATAAGGGCAGCCTTTTTCATGCCTTTTATTATACATGTTAAAAAGTAGGCCATGTGAGGAAGGTCAGTGGACTCTGGCTAAGTCTCAGGCTGGATTAGTCGTTGGAATTCTGGTGAAGCTTGCTGGGTGTCCATTGATTTTTTTTAAAGATATGTTTTATTTGTTTATCACTCCCCTCATTGTTTGAGATCGCTGTCTGCTGCTCTCTGAGTCCATTTGCTGTGTGCTCTTTGTGTCTTCTCATCTTCTCTTTAGGAGGAACCAGAAACTGAACCTGGGACCTCCCATGTGGGAGAGAAGTGGTCAATCACCTGAGCCACCTCAGCTCCCTGTTTTTTTGTGTCTCTCATTGTCTTTCCTCTTTTAGTCTCTTTTGTTGCATCATCTTGTTGCATCAGTTCACTGCGCCTTCCTGCTGTACCAGCTCACCTTCTCCAAGAGGCATCAGGAACTGAACCCAGGACTTCCCATGTAGTAGGCAGAAGCCCAATCACTCAAGCTACATCTGCTTCCCTCCATTGGGGCTTTGAGTGTGCATGGAATCTGCAAAAGTGGTAGCAGCCACGCAAATGTGGTTTTTATCTTAGGTGAAGTTGAAGTGGTAAAGATAACATACATGTCCTGATATGTGAGATTAAAAGAGTGAGTAAGGTGTTGGAATTCTTTGACATGCATGACAGGGCTTTCAGTAAACAAGCCTAACACATTTTCCATGTAACTTAAATTTGAGAGGGAATGGGCACCATAACTCTTTTTTCAGCTTCTGCTATTTCTCTGAGTGGTAAAAGAGGGCGTTGATGTTTGTGTAGAATTAATATATGGAAAAGGTTAAATTTCATATTTACACAGGTTGAGGAGGAAGAGGAGAATGTAGTCCTCATGAACAAGTATGAGGAAAGGAGAAGGGAGGGGTTGAAGGTAGTGGTGACAAAGGGGGGAGGATGAAGGGGAAGAGGGTGAGTTTAGAGATAACACTAGAGGATTATATGGAGGAGGTATGGGAATTGTGATATGAGGGATTAAATCAGAGTGTTCATAAGTTTTAGGGGGTCACAGTGATGAGGAGGAAGATTTCTGAGGAAGGTTCTGGTATAAAAAAAGAATTTGGTAGGAAGAACAGGATTGGCAGAGGGAGGGGTGATTCCCTCACTGGGCTTGCAGGCAGAAAGGAAGTTAAAAGAAAGCCTGAACGTAAGGGACCTCAGACAATCTGCTGCTACACTGGATGTAGTTTTCTAAGTTTTGGGGAATTTAGAAATAGAAAGTGCCATGTTCTGGCCATTGACTTTCATTTTTTGGCCACAGAGAGGTTGAATAGAAAATGAGGTTTTTTAGTCTGATGTCTCCTTCTGGGTACAGAACTTTAAGGTTATGAAGGAGACTGCCCAGAGGCATGGTTTTTTGGGGGACTGAAATTGAATTCCCCATTTTAGGATTTTAGGTGGCTTGGGAAAGAATAAGGATCTTTAGAAGGGGAAGAACAGGGGAGATTCTGAGAGAGACAGGTGTACCCAAATCAATCAGAAATCTGCAACAAAACAGGAAACCATGCTTGGAGTCATACATCTTCAGAGTCAGGGGATTTCTTCCCACAAGGATGCAAGCCTCCCATCCAATGTGGCCTGTGGGAACAGTGAGGATCACTGACTTAGCACAAGGATTTTTTTCAGCAGGTTGTCCTCAACAACAGAAAAATGTGAGAGAGAAAGAACAGGAGGCTCTGGTGGAGAAATCCTTAACTCACCCAGCTATGATTCAGTGTCCAGTGTTGGATGGTTCTCAAGAGTGACAGGGAGAGATTCCTCTCCAACCATTTAGTCTCAACATGATCCCTGTGCTAGTTTTAGGCACCAAAAGGTAGAGAGAGAAAGAGTGTTCACTGGGTCACAGAGACTGATGATTGCAGGCATAAAGTTTATTGGGGAGTTCTCCCAATGTAGAGGGTCTGAAGAATAGACTCCAGCACCCCCAACAGCATGGTGGGTGTCTGAAGGGAGACTTCAGCCCACCTCTGGGAGAAGCAGTGATGAATTTATACAATACATCTACAGGTGGGAAAATGCTTAGTCAGGGGAGTGGGTAGGGGTTTGGGTAAGACATGAGGGCAAATAGGGATTGCTAAGGGTTGGTGGGCTAGGGGTAGTGGGGTAGGGGTAGTGTGGGAGGGTTTGGTGGTGCCATGTGGCTCCTTTGTCTATTGTTTTGTGGAAATGAACTGCATGTGAGCACATAGGCTCTGGATGGGGGTCTGTTCTATGTCACAGGAATGCAAGTAACCATTTTGGTTTTCCATTTTGTTATCTTTTTTAAAATTTTTAATGTTTTTTAAAGATGTATAGACCACAAAAAAAAGTTTCCTTAAAACTATGAGGCTCTCATATACCCAAACCCCCACCCCCCACTCTTCCCACATGAACAACATCTTTCTTCATTGTGGCACTTTCATTGCATTGGTGAATACATTTTGGAGCACTACTGCACCACATGGATTATAGTTACGTGGTGGTTTATACTCTCTCCCAGTCCAAGAAAGACTAGATTCTTTTCTCTCCTCTATGCTAGTGTGGCAGGGTAGTAAGATAGGGAATCAATGGATGGACGTGGGACCTGGGAGAGAATCCATGTGGACTTTACAACCCCCAAGAGGCTGCTGGAAGACCCTCCCCAAGATTCTGCCACTCTAGAACAAAACTTTCCTTGAGTAGCCAGGAGAAGCCCCTGATAGTCCCCAAGAACTTTATCATGGGGCCCTTATGGGCAAAGTATGAGTGGGATAATCAGTCAAAACAGCAAAGAGCTGGAACTCTCCCCTGCCATTAGCAATGGGGTGGAATAATTAATGGCTCAAAAAGCATTATACATGGTATCCTGGCCTGTGACCGCCCTGAGGAAGGGGAACTCCCACGGCATCCATTTTGGCCCTGTCTGCCCCTTCCTAGAAAAGCGGATCTTCTCCTCAATTAGAGCCAATATGTAAGGAACTTTACTCTGTAGTTCCAGTCACTCCCACAGCTATTAAAGGAATTTCCAGCTTGGTGTACTAATCCTGAATAAAGCCAGCTGCCCAAGGAAGTGCCAGTTCACCAGAAGTATGAATGCCAGTCAGTGGTCAGCCTGAAATACCTCTTCAAGACAAAGCTAAGTAGTGTCCATGTCAAAGTCAGCTTGTCCCTCTAACTCTAACCCAAATGCCTGTTGGTAGGGGGAGGGTAAATCAGACACCACTTTTTTAAAAAATCTTGTCTGTTTTCATCTCTTTAACTTTAATAAGAAGGGCATTGTCACTTCTCATTAAACTGAAGTAAGGGTACTGTTTCCCATCAACTTTGGGAAAATGCAGCCTTTGCTGCCACCCTGTCTTTTCTACTTTTGTCGTCCAGTATCCTCTTAGTGGGACCATATATTCTCAGGATTCTAATTAATTCTTCCAGAATCAAAATTTTCTTAACCATATGGGGACTTCATTCAGCTTTGCCCAAGATGCCAAATCTGTCTGCTGCCTACTGAGCTAGAAAAGCAAGAGGGTTTTACACCTTGCCAGGTTGGGCCTATAGCCCCTAACCAACATGAAGTAGCTACAGAAGAATGGTTATCTTCCTTCAGCACCCCTTTAAGAATAAAGGTGTAAACTCTGAGGGGGGAATGAAGCAGAGGAATCAGTTGATGGATCTGAAACCTGTAAGAGAGTCCAGGTGGACATCAAAAACTCCAAGATGGCTGCTGGAACACCCTCTCCAATTTCTGCCATTCAGAACAAATCTTTCTCCAGAAGCCAAGAGAAGCTCCAGATATTCCCCAAGGATGTTATCATTGGGCCTTCATGGAGAATTGATGAGTGGGGTAATCAGTCAAAACATCAAACAGCTGGAACTCCTCCACTTCCATTAGCTAAGGGGTGGAATAATTAATGGTTCCAAAAGGAGGCACAGGGTAGGGAGTGGGTTATATAGAAACATCTTAGTTTTTTTAATGTAACATTTTGTGTGATCTCTGTATCTTTAAAAAAAAACAAAATTTCATTTTTAAAAAAAATCAGGACATCCAACACCTGTCACTACCCCTCCACATTAAAAAAAAAAAAAAAAAAAGGCAGCAAGAGCTGAATTTGCTCTCTTGCCTTTGGACCCCTGTTTCTGCCTTCTGTGCCCTGCTCTTGCTGTTTTTCCCCTGCCATGGTCACCACACAAGTAAATCCTGTGGAATTATCATGTATAACGGGAAATTGTAGGCTATCAATCAGCCCTCTTTATCACTTTTCAGCCCCTTCCTCTTCACCTGGGAACCATGGTCTGTTTTTTCTCCTATTACTCATCCCTCCCTGTCTGAATAAATTACTGACCTAGCTCACCCGATGTGTTTTTGAAATTCATTTCTGCAGGATAGTCAGGAACCACAGCAAAATCCAGTAACAGTACTGCTTCATGTGATTATGTAAGTCATATTTTTAAACATGCTATCAAATAAACCCTTTGCTGTCACATCTGGACTTGTTCCCATGTCCCAATGTATGCTCTTGGTAGTTGGAACTTATATAAATTAATAAGGTCTATAGGAAGCCAGCATTTCCAAGCTTTTGAACTAAGACATGGAGCATTCTTAGTACCCTCCATCCATGTTTATTGATTTTTCTAGCCAAAGAAGATGTTAAAGATAATACAAAGGATAGACCTGACTCATTGAAAACTACTCATTAGGCTTCTGTCTGAATTTTATTTGGAGTGATTCATCAATAACTGATGGTGAGATTTTTGTCTGGAAAATTCCACCCAGGAGTTTAAAGAGATGAACTTCATGACATCTGTATGAGCTTATGGCAGAAAATAAGATTATCTGTTTCCATCGAAGTAACATGATTATACGAGTGCCTTCTCCTCAGGTCCTGATTAAAAGGGCCAAATAAATTTAATAATAGGAAAAAATACATCAATATTTCTTACTAAAATAACAAACACAAAATTTCACAGTAAAAATGCATCAAATTACATAGTTTTGAAAAATATTCAGAAATGTTAAAAGCAAAGTATTGGCAAAAATATTCCTCATTTAAATAAAAAGAGCAGGTGTAGCAACAATTAATTGCAAACAAAGTATAATTAAATGCCAAACATTAAGTGCACCAGTATCACCTAGTTGTTATTGACAGTACAATATTTAAATAAAATATTTTAAAAACTGCATCCATTGCATCAGGTTACCTAACATCAAATTACATATAATAATCAAAATATGCAGTTGGTAGAAAGAAACCCAGATATTGAAAGGAATGCAATACTAATGGAAGACTAATTATTTTTTTATTGTCCTGGAGACATCAGGAACACACAAATAATAAATCAGTATCCTATAGATTTTTGCCATTACTTCTCAACACTCATATGTTGTGGGAAACTGGCCTATTGTTTCTTGTTATTGTACAAGATGTTCTGAGTTGCCTCCTTTTATTGTAAATTACCTTATTGCAGATGTTGCAAGTTGCTTCTTATGTTGCAAGTTGCTTCTTATAGCCCAGAGCTGCTCCTTAGCTTTCAAATAAATAAGGTGGGGAAACTAGGGTTGATGCTCTCAGTTTCAAAAGCTGTGAAATCCCCTGGTCTCATCTTTGTTTCCTCTCTTGTGTGTTTCTTTCTGTCCTTCTATTTCTTCAGTTCTGCATTGCCTTCCCTTCATGCAGACCTATTGCTGAACTGGTTTCAGCAACTGGTGCCTGAACAGGGACATGAAGGGAAGAAGAGCTTCAAGCTAAAAGGTGTTGTTACGGCACAGAGCCTTGAGTTGTTTAGAAGGCCTTCAAGTCCTTAGTGAGTAAGGACACTCTCAGGTATTCTAGCAGGGTGTGATGGGAAATGGACACAGTTCAACAAAATATCATCCATGTGTCTGTCTCCTCAGTTCCTCAAGGTAGGAGGCATCAAGGCCAGTGAGTTTCATATTTTAGAACTTTTACGGATTATAGAAAAATATTGCTCATGGTCCCCAGTAGAAGGAAGTTTAGAATTAGAAGACTGGGGAAGAGTTGGAAGAGAGAATTTACATGTACAAGGTGTCCCACTCCCTGTTACTATTTGGCCCACTTGGACGATTATTAGGTCTGTTTTGGAACCTTTGCAAACAGAAGATGAGGAAGAGAAAACAGAAAATAGAGGAGGTGAGGAAATTCCTCCCTCTGAATTTTTTGATACTAATTCTAAAGTTATTTTGCTTTCAGCTCCACCATTAGCTGACTTTAGAAAGTCACTTTCCCCCCTGCTGACACCTCCTCCCCCTCCTATGCCTGGAAATGTTCAGCAAAAGTTGTCAGCTTTACAACAGGCATTTTACAGGCTAGAAGGGAGGGTGACTTGGAGGCACTTCAAATGGCTTTTCCAGTCACTGTACAAGAAAGAATAGCTCATGGAGTGGCTCCTCAAAATCCGAATGGGGTTTATGAGTTCACTCATGAACCCTTCCCATTTAAAATTTTGAAAGAGTTAAAAGCAGCCGTGCAACAATATGGTCCAAATTCTCCTTTTACCTATATGGTACAGTTCAGGGGCTGGCTGAAGCCTCTAGGCTGATCCCAGCTGACTGGTATGCATTAGAACGCATCACCCTAGGGTTTGGAGAGTTTTTACAATTCAAACCCTGGTGGACTGATCATGCAGAGATTCAAACTGCTCATAATAGAGCCCATAATATCCCCATTTCCTTGGATCAGTTAGTGGGGGTGGGGAATAGGGCAGGAGTAGATCAGCAATTAACAATGAATGATCAAGCCATTGCAAAGGTCCATCACTGTTGCTTAAGTGCGTGGGAAAAAATTGAGGCTAAAGGCCAGCCTCCAGTGTCATTTCCAAAAAATATTACAAGGACCTAAAGAACATTACCCTGACATTGTTGCTTGGCTACAAGAGGCTATCAAAAAACATATCAATAATTTAGAAGCCACTGATAACATTTTGCAGCTAATGGCTTATGAAAATGCTAATCTGAATTGTCAGAAGGCTATTGGGATTATGAAAGGTAAAGTGGATTTGACTGGATATATTAAGTTGTGCCAGGATGTAGGGGAAATGTAATACATAAATCAGACATCTAGACACCTAGGAGGTATAAATTTAGAGAACCTTTATTTTTTGGCCAGGCACACTCCAACATAAGTAGGTGAAGGGGCCGCAGCTCAGGGGAACTTGGGTTGTATAGGGGTCCATACAAAAGGAAGGGGTAGTTTTCACATGCTTAGAAGGAATTTTACTGGTTAAACTAATTAATTGTGCTTTCTAATGCTGAGCAAGCAAGTTAAGAAGCGGAACATGGGCAGTTAGCCGAGCTATAGGGGTTAGGGTGTTTTACCCTGGGGTGGGGGCAGATGTGAGGCCGAACACATGTCCAGTTCTCAGGCTGTTGGAATAGACCCAGGTCTCAGTTCACCCTGCTTTCTCTGCTTCATTCCCCACTCCTATTTGTGACTAAGTCAAACCCTGACTCAGATTCTGTTGTCAGTGGGGTGTAATGGGAGCGCAACACCATTAGTTTAACAGCTTGCACTCTCTTCTGGATGTAGGAGGTGAGGCAATTAATAGCGATAGGGGCTACTAAGAGGCCAATCAATAAAAGAATAAGAGGTCCAGCTACTGCATTGACAGTGGTGGTTACCCAGGGAGACAAGGAGAATAACTTTTCATACCAATTTGCTTCCCTAACTCGGGCTTCTTCCCATTCTTTTAATCTATTCCTTACCAAGGACAGGTTCTCTCAAATAATACCGGAATGGTTAGCAGAGAAGCAGCCAGTTTCCCCTAAGTTTACACAGAGTCCTCCTTGCTTTAAAAATAAAATGTCTAAGCCTCTTCTGTTTTGAAGTACTGCTTCAGCTAGTGACGCTACAGAAGTTTCAAGAGAAGTAACAGATTTTTCTAGGGTTTGGAGGTCTACGTCTATTTGTTTACTAAGGGTTTTAAAATTTTCTTCTCCAGTGACTAGAGCAGCGGCAGCTATGGTGGCAGACCCTCCCATTCCGAGATTCGCTAAAATAGGGACGAGGATGGGTACTGCCCTCTTATACCTGTCAAAGGACCTGAGATGCTCACGTCCGCCTTCTCCAGAGTAATAATATACTTGGGGAATGATATGTACTAGGATGCAGATGGCCAGGCTAGAAGTGTCTTCCAGGGTTGTGGGGGAAAAGCAGGGGCTGATTCCCCGGGTGCAAGCAAACCAGGTGCTGTTTGTGGCTATCCAGTACCAGGTTTCTGAGCAATCATTTGTATAAACGATTGACGAAAAGGGGTTTTAAAAATGATTCATCAACCCTAGCGTGCTGTGATGCAAAACAGGCACCAGGCCCCTGTACATCCCCCAGAGTTAACATGGGTTTATGTCCCCCATATGCACCTCGTTTTACTCTCTTCTGTGGCCAGGTAGATGTATAGAGGGTCACTTGAATTGTACATAATGCTATTTGTCCCAGTTTCCACGTAGTAGGGAGGTTGGGGATTCAGGCATAGCCAACAGTCACTTGTGGCATTTGTCTATCATCCAGGAAAACAAAAACAGAGTCTAACATAGTGAGTAAAGTAGATTTGACAGGTTCATGGTTTTTCTTTTCTAATCCCAAGGTCTCCCTGCTCAAGCTTACAAGGACCTCGCGATTCGGGCCAATGGGGCTGAATGGGGGTGGCTGCACGACAGCCCTCTGTATGGTGAACTCTGTTCCAAGGTCTAGTCCTGTGACATATAACCTGAGGCCCCAGGTTCTCCCTCCTACCCAGTGATTATTAAACCCATCCAAAATGTGAATGTGGATCGGGTTATATTCCCCTCTTTTGTCTCCCTTGTTTTTGCCCCTGCTCAGGGTAATAGTTTGCTCCCTAGTGGTCCATGGGGCTAGGGTTTCAAAGCCCCATGCAGTGCAGTGATACTCACCTGGGCATTACAGTCAGGGGGTCCATCTGATGAGCATGCATAAATTTGATCTCGGGATAGCCCTTTCTCCAAGGAACTGCTTCCATATCCCCTACTCACTACTCCTGCTCTACCTCCCCGATGGTGCCTATCTGGATTGTTCCACTTTTTACCAAACAGGGCACACAGGTCAAAAGTGAGGACGGGATCTTTGCTGGACGAGTTGGTGCTATTTAAGATGGCCCCATTCTCAGTTTGGACAGTGTTTCAGGTGTAGGTCATTACCCAAAATGAATGGGCAGTTGGGCTAGGGAAAGTGCTAGGAAGGAGATTAAGTAAAATAGTCATTTTTTCCCAATCCCAGCCTTACCCGTGCATCTGATCTTGAGTCTTAGCAGTTCCTCAGTTTTCATGATAGTCCATTCTTCCTCTGCCGCTTCCATTGGGCTGATCTGAGTGGGCTTAAGGTGAGACACGTGAATCCAGTGTTTCTTCCCCGTGACCTTTACCACAGTGGGAGTAGTTAAGATTATCACGTATGGACTGGTCCACCTGGGCTCAAGCGTTCCCACCTGGAATTTCTGTACCCACACCAGGTCTCCGGGCTGCCCCTGAAAGGAAGATTGGTTAGTACTGGCCAGTGTATTCTGAGTTGTTTGGATTATATGATTTATTTCCTTCTGAATTTTGCTGAGGGCTCTTAGAGATGAGAATAAATATTGGTTATCAAATTCAGCGGCTGCTTCTAACCCCACTTTGGTCAGTAAAGGTGGAGGCCATCCAAACAGAATCTCATAGGGCATTATGCCTTGTATATAGGGGGTTCACCTGGCTTTTAGGGCAAAGGGAAGGAGACTCACCCAGTTTCGCCAGACTCCAGAACCAATTTGGTTAGAGCATCTTTCAAGGTGCGATTCATCCTCTCTACCTGTCCCGAACTTTGGGGTCGAAATGCACAGTGCAGTTTCCAATTTATATTCAGGGTTTTTGCCATTTGGTGAGTCACTTTAGCTATAAATGCTGGCCCATCATCAGAACCTATCCTAAGGGGTAGTCTAAATCTGGGTATGATTTCTGTTAAGAGCTTTTTTCTGCTATTATTGCAGTTTCACCTTTTGTAGGGAAACCCTCTACCCAACCCAAAAACGTGTCTGTTAATACCAGCAAATAGGGATACCCATACCTTCCTGGTTTAATCTCAGTAAAGTCTATTTCCCATTGTTCCCCTTGGTCTAGTCCTCAGAGCCTTGTCCCCTCCTGAATCTTCGCTCCTCCCCTTTGGTTTACTTTAGCACAAGTTATGCACTTTGTTGTGACATCACAACAGATTGTGTGTAGATTGTGGAAGTGAAAATCTCTACCCTCCAAAGCCACCAGTTTGGTGCTCCCCATGTGGGTAGTTTCATGCAGCCTTTTTAACTAATTGCCTTCCCACAGCCTCAGGTAAGTAAATTCGGCCATCTGGTAAACGTAACCATCCATCCTCTGTGCTCACGGCGTTCAGGCTCTCTCCTCGACCCGTGTCCTCCGGTGGATAGTGGAGCACCACCAGGCTCCATTCTGCTACAGATGGGAGGGTCCGTATAGGCGCAACTGGTGATTGAGCCGCTCTCCGGGCCATTTCATCTGCCAGTCGGTTGCCACGTGCTTGGGGCAATCTCCTTTTTGATGGCCTTTACAATGTATAATTGCTACTTGCTTGTGAAGCCAGATAGCTTCCAGTGAGGCTAGGATCTCTGTGGTATTTTTGACATCCTGGCCTCCTGAAGTTAATAGTTCCTACTCCTGGGATAGGGCCCCATGGAAGTGGGCTGTGGCAAAAGCGTATCTGCTGTCAGTATAAATGTTGACCACTCGATTCTTGGCCCATGAAAGCGCCTGGGTGAGGGCTGTGGGTTCAGCCCGTTGAGCAGATGTGTTATGGCCCAGGGGCTGGGCCCAGGTAACGTTCGTGGGCTTGACCACTGCTGCTCCTGCATACCTGGCTCCCTCCTGAATGAAACAGCTGCCGTCGACATAGAGGATATGTTCTGCTTCAGGAATGGGGGTATCAGTAAGGTTGGGTCACAGCCCCGTCAGAGTTTCCAGGAGATGTAGACAGTCATGAGCCAGCGGGGGTCCATCCACACTGGGAAGCAGAGTGTCAGGATTCAATGCTTCTGTTTTAGAAAGATTACTGATGGGGGGTTCAAAAGTAGTACTTGATATTGCATTATTCGAGCATTGGGTAACCAGTGAGTGGGGAGGGCTGCAGAGAATAGTCTCTACTGAATGCGGGGCTGTGACTACCATGTCTTGCCCAAATGTTAGCTTGGAAGCTTCTTTTACCAACAGAGCTGTGGCTGCCACATCCCGCACACAATTGGGCCAGCCGGCTAACACGTAGACCAATTTCTTAGGTATGCCACAGGCCTTCTCCAGGGGCCAGTGGTCTGGGTCAAAACTCCCTTAGTGACTCCCGTATTTTCATCCGTGAATAGATGAAAAGGTTTAGTCAGGTCTGGCAACCCAAGGGCTCAGGCACTCACCAGGGCCATCTTCAGACGCTCAAAGGCTTCTTGCCATTCGCCAGTCCAGGACAAATGGGTGTTCTTCCCTGCTGTGGCAGCGTGGAGAGGTTTTGCTATTTTGGCAAATCCAGGAATCCAGAGCCAGCAATAACCCACAGCCCCGAGGAACTCCCGGACCTGCCGGATGGTTGTTGGTTCTGGGATGTCCAGAACAGCCTTGACTTGGGCCAATGAAAGCCAACGCTTCTCTCTTTCTATAAGAGGTTATGTATAAGGTACGTTACTAAGGGAGAGCAGAGCTGGGCTTTCTTTGCAGAGATGCAGTATCCCATCTCTGCCAAGGCACCCAGTAAATCCAGAGTAGCCCCCCCCCCAACAAGTGTCGAGGCTGTCAGCTGCTAGAAGATCATCATCAACACATTGAAGCAAGGTTATGCTCCGGTATTGTTCCCTAGATAGGGACAGATCCCGCCCCAAAGCTTCCCCGAAGAGAGTGGGGGAATTCTTGAAGCCCTGGGGGAGTCTAGGCCAGGCTAATTGCCCTGTTCCCTCAGTACAGGGAACTTCGAAAGCAAAAATCGGTTGGCTGATCGGTGACAGTGGAATAGAGAAAAAAGTGTCTTTAAGATCCAGGACAGAGTAAACAGTGCGGTCAGGGGGGAGTTGACTTAAGAGCATATACAGGTTTGGGACGGTAGGATGGACAGTCTCCACTCTTTCGTTAACCTCCCTCGGATCTTTCATGGGGGGATAGTCCTGGCTTCCTGGTTTTAAAACGGGGAACAATGGGGTATTCCAGTGATGTTGAACTCGGTTACCCGCTGGGGTGAGGACAACGGAGATAAACACACTCCGGAGACCGGTTCAAGACACGAATCTACTTTATTGCGCAGAATCAGCGGCTTATATAGAATGAATGGCGGGGTGTCGGTTAGCTATTGGCGCTCACGCAGTGTAGCTTGTGTGTAATTTTTTAATTGGATAGTCTGCTAACAGACGGAGGCAGGAGGGTGGCACTTGATTGCTTCTGCTCTCTGCCGGTGTGCCATCTTTAGGGTGTGCCCTAAAGTGTGTACACCTGAGAGTTTGCTCATCTGGCAGTGTGCAGCACAGTGAGACTGAAGGTTTCAGCAGCTCTACCCACACACCGGGACTGGCAGAGGATTAGAATACCAGCCTCAAGAAGGTGATTGCTGTGCTGGCTGATTCCCCATCTCGCCTTCTGACTGATAGTATACTGACATATTCTTATGGGGAGAGAGGTGCTCAGCAGTTGAACCACTACTGGAGTCTGGTGTCATGCCAGGCCCAGAGAATTTGTTTCAGCCCAGACTCCAGGAACTAAACACTGGAATTCTCATTATAACACCTCATCCAGGGAGGGCAACTCGGTAGGAGTGAGGGCATATTATATTCTTCAGTAAGGGGACAGGTAATTAAGAGAGTCTGAGGTTGGAAGCCAAAGGTTAATTTGGCTGCACCACTATGGAAGGAAATAGTGGCCTTTAATTTTCTCAGTGTCTCTCCCAAGCAGGGGATATGGGCAGTTAGGCATAATGAGGAAAGAATGGGTGACTGTGCCAGCTCTGAGGTCTACAGTCCGGGCCGTGGTCCATGGGAGAGAATCTAACTTTCCCATAGCCCCCTGGATGAGTATTTGCTCAGTCCAGAATGGGCCTGGGTCCGTCTTCAGTGCGGAATAGGTGGCCCCGGTACCCACTAGAAAGGTAACTGGGGTGCCCCTGACTTTTAATTTCACCACGGGCCCTGGCCTCATCAGTTTAATAGTTCTAAAGCAGGTTTCGGGTTAACTTTTCAACCGGGCACTCATTTTTCCAGTATCCAGTTTCCTTACAGTACACCGACTGATCTTTCTGTAGCCTCGGTCTGCCTGTCCCCAACTTTCCTTGCCCTCCTGGAGGCCCACATGAGGGTCCAGGGGGTGCCTAGCACTGGCCTCAACTAATGAACTAAGGAGAACCTTTGCTACCTTTTTTGTCTTTTGGGTTTCAGAATCCTCCCTGTTATTGTATGCCCTCTGGGCAATTTCTATCAATTCGGACAAAACTTCCCTTCAAACCCCTCTGACTTTTGTAATTTCCTGCGAATGTCAGAAGCCAATTGGGACATGAAAGCTATATTCATTGCTCTCCTATTTTCGGGGGCCTCAGGATCAGTGGGGGTGTAATGCCTGTAGGCCTCTAAGAGGCATACTAAGAAGGCGGACGGTGACTCATCTAGTCCCTGGATGGTTTCACTTACCTTAGAAAGATTAGCTGGTTTTCTGGCAGAAGCACGGAGGCCACTTAGCAGAGTCTGGAGAAACCGCCTGAGAGCCTCCTAACCGTGACCGTCATTATAGTCCCAACCGGGTCTGGTGGAGGGGAAAACAGGCTCGATGTATCCAGTGTCATTCGCGGGTTGGCTGTCTCCTCCCGGAATGGTTTTGACAGCCTCCCTCTGTGCTCTTTCTCTTTCTTCTGACATAAACAGAACCTACAATAACTGTTGACAATCTTCCCAAGTGGGTTTATTAGTAAAGAAAATAGTTTTTAGGAGAGAGATTAATCCCTGAGGCTTTTCTGAAAATGGGGGACTTTGATGCTTCCAATTTTACAGGTCTATGGAGGAAAATGGGGCATACACCATAAAAGGCTGACCATCAGGCCCCGCACCTAGACCAACCTGTTGCAGAGGCAGGAGGGGCACAGGAGGGGCACAGGAGAGGTTTGATCTGTTGAGCTGGTGCTGGTGGAATCTGCCGCGGCCTGATACGGAGTACCCTGCCATGTATGGGGGGCTGGCCACAGGAGGGACAGCCTGCGAACTTTCAAGCTTCAGGATCAAAGGTTAGAGGGAAGGAATGGAAGGGGGAGCTAAGGGATTAGGGGCCAGGTAGGGAGGGGGGTCTAGAGTGTGGTCTTCAGGTTGTTCTTGCAAGACTGGAGGCTTGGGGTCCTTTTTTTGGACTTTCAGAGGAAGAATTGCATCCGGTCAGCTACTTGCAGCTGCTAGACCTGAAAGACAAGACTTCAGCTTCTTAGGGGTCTGAGTCAGATCTACCCAGGCATCAATGTAGGGCCTCTGGTCGGGGGCCGGATTGGCCATAGATAACATGCTGCACAGCATAAACAGTTCAGAGAGCCGTAGTTCCTACGCTGGGCCATCTGACCTCAAAAGTGAGCCCCTCCAGCTCACAGAGAGTCTGGAGTTTCCAGGGGTTGACTTTTACGCCGTATCCCATGGTGGACTTTTTGACTTCCTGAAAATTTTTAAGAAAACAGTCGAGGGGAGTGGACGCACAGGAGGTGGACTGACCCAGGACAAAGACAAACAATGCAAAGCAGAGGCACAACAGTAAAAAGGCAGAAGAGCACAGACACAAAACCAGTTATACAATAACCAGAATGACCCCGAGGGGTCCCTGAGGGCCCCAGGTGACGTCTCGCCCAGAGGCCTGGCTGAGAATCTGTAACTGCCTCTGGCAATTCAACAGCCTTCTCCAGATCCAGACTTACCTGAACAGAACAGAACAGAACAGGCGGTTCCTAAGGCCAAGCCAGCAGTCCCTCCAGAGTGTGGAGCCCAGCCAGGGCATCCTGGGGCTGAGGCACATCTCTCAGAAGCCTTCCCCTAGGGGTCCTGGCAAGGTTGGCTCCGTCAGATCTCGCTGGGGCCTTCAATCAAAATACTACTTCATAAATCAGACAGCTAGACCCCCAGGAGGTATAAATTTAGAGAACCTTTATTTTTCGGCCGGGCACCCTCCGCCATAAGTAGGTAAGGGAGCCCCGACCTCAGGGGAACTTGGGTTTTATAGGGGTCCAGACAAAAGGGAGGGGTATTTTTCACACGCTTAGAAGGAGTTTTACTGGTTAAATTGTGCTTTCTAATGCTGAGCAAGCAAGCAAGAGAAGGAAAACACTGGCAGTTAGCCGAGCTATAGGGGGTTAGGGTGTTTTACCCCGGGGGAGGGGGGGGCGGTGTGAGGCCGAACCATGACTGGCTCTCAGGCTGTTGGAATAGGTCAGTTCTCAGTTCACCCTGCTTTCTCTGCTTCAGTAGGGACAGAGGGTCACTATGCTACTATGATGGCTCAGGCTATGGCAGGAGTGAAAATTAGTAAAAGGTTCTCTGGGAAATGCTTTAATTGTGGGAAAATTGGTCATATGAAAAGATTGTCAGAAAAGGTCTGAGGGTGATTACAACTGAAAGTGGGAGGATTGCATCCAGCATCCATGTGGAATCTGAGCCTCCTAGTGACATAGAGGGGCAATGGACACAACCAATCCAATATCCACATAGAAGAGGTGGCATTGGATTGGGAAAAGTGGACATGGTGGCTGATGGGTATGGGGAAAGGCAGGAAGAGATGAGAGGTGGAGGCGTCTTTGGGACATGGAGCTGCCCTGGATGGTGCTTCAGGGGCAATCACCTGACATTGTAAATCCTCACAGGGCCCACTGGATGGAATGGGGGAGAGTATGGGCCATGATGTGGACCATTGACCATGAGGTGCAGAGGTGCCCAAAGATGTACTTACCAAATGCAATGGATGTGTCATGATGATGGGAACGAGTGTTGCTGGGGCGGGGGGAGAGGTGGAGGGGTGGGGTTGAATGGGACCTCATATATATATTTTTAATGTAATATTATTACAAAGTCAATAAAAAAAAACAAAGAAGGAAAAAAAAAAAAAAAAAGAAAAGGTCTGAGGGAAAAACAATGCTGTCCAGACAGAATATTTCTGCTTGGAAACCATGTGAGCCCTGCCTCTGCTGTGGTAAAGGAAATCATTGGTCTAGCCAGTCTTGGTCTAATTATCATAAGTATGGCACTCCCTTGTCAGGAAACTTCCAGTTGGGCTCGCTGGAATGGTTTTCCCTGTTTAGCAGAGAAATCCCAGCTCTCCCCTATACTCTGCAGGGCCCTTGACTTTTCCCCACCATGACAGGAAACGCAGCTATAGATATTCCTATGGCAGACCCTGGTATCTTGCTTCCAGGGGATACCCCTGTTGGTGTAAAAACAGGAATAACCTTTACCAGTTGGTATGGTTGGACTTCTTGGGAGGAGCAGTCTCACCTCCCAAGGAGTTAGAGTGCATATGGGAGTAATTGACGGTGACTGTCAAGGAGAGATTCAAGTTATGTCCACCTCAGTTCCATGGAAGACTGATATTGGAGATTGCATAGCTCAGCTGTTGCTCCCTTATGCTCCTGTAGGAGCTAGTGAGAAAGTCCATAGGAAAAATGGTTTTGGAAGTACAGGAATAGCAGGAGTATTTTTAACTGAATCTTGTCCTGTTTGTGAAGTAACCATTCAGAAAAAACTGTTTGACATTTCTAGCATTAGTTCTAACGGTTGGCCCTCTGCTTGGCCATCACAAGATGCATCTATTTCTGTTGTGGGACTTGGCACTCCCAGAGGTCTAAAACAGAGTGTACAAATTTTTCATTGTCTGGGACCTGATGGGCAACACGCCACCCTGCAGCTGATGTTGCAGACTTACCTATTAATCTCTGGGGACGTGATGTGATCTATTAGAACAATGGTAGGCTGAAATCTGTTTTCCCCAGATTAGTCAATATAATAAACAAAGTCCACAATTAATAAGGAAACAAGGGCATGTTCCAGGGTTAGGACTGGATAAGTACTACCAGGGAATTGTTAAACCAGTAGATCCCACAGCTCTTGGTATTCATGAAGGATTAGGATATTCGCCTTTTCCATAGTGGCCACCGTTCAGTCTAGCCTCCTTGAATCGCCCAAACCCATTCCTCTTAAATGGACTACAACCTCTCCAGGTTGCTAGTGGCCATTAACCCTAGAAAAATTGGAGGCACTTCATAAATTAGTTATGGAACAGTTAGATAAAGGGCATATTGAAGAATCTTTTACTCCTTGGCACTCTCCGGTGTTTCCTATTAAGGAAAACCAGGCAAGTGGAGACGTTACAGACCAATGAGCAGTTAACGCAGTCATTCAACCTATGGGTGCGCTGCAGCCAGGCTTGCCCACACCAGCTGTGATCCCTCACAGCTGGCCACTTGTTATTATTGATTTAAAAAAATGTTTCTTTATAATACCTTTGGCTCCCCAGGACTGTGAGAAATTTGCATTCTCAGTGCCTTCTTTCAATAACAAAGAACCTGTGAAAAGGTTTCAGTGGAAATGCTTCCCTCAAGGAATGCTTAATAGCCCCACCATATGTCAAAATTTTGTGGCTTAAACATTACATCCAGTAAGATTGGCTTTTCCTTCTTGTTATATTGTACATTACATGGATGATACACTGTGTGTGCTCCCTCTTCTCAGACTCTAGTTTTAACATATCAGGCCTTAGAGAAGAGCTTAACTGTAGCAGGATTAAAACTTGCCCCTGAGAAAATTCAAAAGGTTACTCCTGTTTCTTATTTTGGGACTATTATTGATAAAAGTACAATTAATCCTCAGAAGGTTCAGATTCGTAGAGATTCTACTAAAACTTTGCAGAAATTATTAGGAGATATAAATTGTTCTGAGACTCAAAGTAGGCATTTCCACATATGGACTGTTAAACAGCCCCCGGGTTCTAACAAGAGAGACAGAACAAGAACTAAAACTCACAGAGAAAAAATTTCAGAATGCCCAAGTTGAGCGCATTAATCCAGAACCGCCACTGCAAGTGATTATCTTGCCTTCCTTACAAACCTCCATTGGAATCCTTATGCAACAATATCATATTGTAGAGTGGATATTTTTACCTAACAGTATTGTTAAAACTTTATCTCCTTATGTGGATTTTATGGCCCAAATTACACTCAAAGGCCATGAGCACACTGGGCCCTTCATGGACAGGACCCTTCTCACATCATTCTTCCACTTTTATACAAGGAAGTTGAGGCTTGCCTCCAGAACCACTTATGATGGCAAATAGCCTTTGCTGATTTTATTGGACAGATAATCATTACCCTAACAATCCTGTATTACAATTCATTAAAAGCACTCAATGGATTTTACCTAGCATTATTAAGTTTCAACCACTACTTGATGCCCCTACAGTCTTTATGATGGGTCTGGAAAGGCACCGTTGGATATACCAGATACAAAACTAAGAAAATTCCTACTCCTGCATTTCAGCTCAGCAAGCTGAATTAATAACAGTACTTACTGCTTTGCAAGACATACCAGAGTCCATAAACATTTTTTCAGATTCTGCGTATGTCATACAGGTTACTCTGTTGTAGAATTTGAGAGAAGTTCAATTACTTGAGTATAGAGAGGCCAGGACTCAGGAATGATTTTGAGAAGAAAAAATGGTTTATTGACAGCCGGACAGACTTGGGAACTTTCTGTTTAAATCCCGAGCCCCGAACAAGATTTTTTAGTCCCTTTTATACAGAGAGGAAAGGTCAAATGGTCTTTTTGTTTCAGTTCTCAATAGGCTTGAATTAGCATCTATTTCCACATCTTAGTAAGCTTTTAGCATGGACCTCAGGCATTCGATAAGTTTTTAGCATATTTGCTTTGCATTTCCCCTGAATACTTAAAGTTTATAGACCTTGCATTGTTAAACTGTCTCCTGTTCACCAAGGGCACAACTGCAACCTTTCATCATCCCACACTCACAAGTCACAGTTTAGGTTATCTCTGAAGAGACAAAGAGCCTGCCACCCATAGCCCACATCATTTCCCCCCTTTGCCAAAGTTTAACTTGCTAAGCTTTGGCATAATTATTGTTGGAGCTATGAGGTGGATGGCTGTTTGTTGTTTTGATTGATTATTTATCAATCTTTAGGGTAGCATCCAGGACTGTTTTTAAAAGTTTAGAAGTTTTCATTCTGGACAGCAGAATCCTGGGGCAGGGGCCTCCTGCAGTCATCTTGTGGCCACCGGTGCTCACATGGATTTCCAGTCAGGTTCCAGATCCATCTATTAGTTTTATTTTACCCTTGAAGAGTTTACATCTTTAATTTAAAAGGGGTGCTGACATCAAATAGAGGGAACTGTATCCCTCGAGAGAAAGGGTGGCTCCCAGGGCATTGGGGCAGTTGAGCAAGTTAGGCCCTGAACACTATTCCATCTATCTCTGGAAGTGGCTCCTCAGGAAACAGAGGTTGGCTGTCACTGTGGGCACCAAGGTGGAAGGGAAAATGGACGTTAAATGTGTGGAACCAAAGTAAATGGGGGGTAAGGGAGGAGTTTCTTGAGAGTACACAAGGATGGATATAAAACATGTAATATTACACCATAACATATAGGAGATGACAGACTGATAATGTAAACCATAATGTAAAACATAGGATAACTAAAAATGTAAAGAACTGTGTATCCTAAAGTATGCACCATAATGTAAGCACAGATGTCACCTTGTTAGAAAGCTAATGTCTCAGACTCTGTACATCACTTTAAGTAAATATGATATGAATAGGGCATAAGAGTATCACTGTGGAAGGGAAAAGGTTTTCTGGTGGATGTGTGGGAGTGCTGTATATTATATATATACATTGCTGTGGTCTAGGACTCCTGTGAAGAAAAGCTGAATAATTAGGGGGGGGAACAAAAAAAAAAAGAAAAAGATAGGATGTGGAATTTTTTCAAGTCAACATTCTTTATCTAAGTTCTTTAACTTTATCCAAGTTCTTTATCTATCCTTTAAACCCATCGCTATATGCCATTCCCTAGTAAGGGACCATGACATTATATTGGGCTTCAAATTTCTGGGAGTTCTGGATCACAGAGTGTTTCAACAATGGCAATGGAGGGATACTGGTATGGGATACCAATGACAGGTGATATATGGCTGACAGGGAGCTGTACAGAACATATGTCCAGGGTGCATGGTAATGTTTGGATATACTCATAGTGGCAACAATTAAAAACCACAGCAGGGGGGGTACTGGGTTCCTGGCCAGTGGTGCTCTGTCGTGGTCCCTAGGGGAGCAGCGACAATCTCCCAGGTGCAGCGGTGGGGACCGGGAGGGAATGAGGGTTCAACAGTGAGCCCCTGACACTAATGACTATGCTTGTGAGCTGATAAGCCTAAAATAAGAACAAGGCCTAGAGCAGCATTGTGCCTGGGAATTTCCTCCTGTCAGCCTTCATGTTACTCAAATGTGGCCAGTCTCGAAGCCAAACTCAGCATGTAAATGCAATGCCTTCCCCCCAGCATGGGACATGACACCCGGGGATGAGCCTCCCTGGCACCGAGGGACCACTATCAACTACCAACTGATGATGCAACTGGAAAATGACCTTATACAGAAGGTTCAACATGGATCAGCAGAATATCCCTGTCTACATAAAATAACATGACTTTAAAATGCTGTTTGACCTAATGTAAGGGGGAATTGGAAAGGAGAAATGAGTTTATATGGCTATGAGTCTCTAAAAAAGAGTCTGGAGGCTGTCAGAAGGATTGCCCTTATGCACAACTGAGCAGAGTCAGAGAGACAGATAAAGCAGATACAACCCCCAGATATCGGTTCCTTCGAGGGCTAAAGAGACCCATGGGAGTTATGGTCATGGCCAATGGGGTTAACTACCAGGTCAGATGGCCCTTCTTTGGAACTGGTGTTTATGTGTGATGAACCTGGACTCAGATGGGATCTCTCTTCATAAGACTTTCATGCTAATGTGCTGGAGGTGCAGTTAGTGTCGGGGTTTGAGATATATTTAGGGGATCTGAATCTCTGGACTGACAATGTGATAGCCAGGTCCTGAGCCTCAACAGACTCCAGCACCTACAATCTGACTTATTGGGCTCACCACACTCAGCTAAGATGGAGTTGAAGAAGGACAACCACCACACCATGGAGCCTAGAGTGATTACAACTGAAAGTGGGAGGATTGCATCCAGCATCCATGTGGAATCTGAGCCTCCTCTTGACATAGAGGTGCAATGGACACAACCAATCCAATGTCCACATAGAAAAGGTGGCATTGGATTGAGAAAAGTGGACATGATGGCTGATGGGTATGGGGAAAGGCAGGAAGAGATGAGAGGTGGAGGCGTCTTTGGGACATGGAGCTGCCCTGGATGGTGCTTCAGAGGTAATCACCGGACATTGTAAATCCTCACAGGGCCCACTGGATGGAATGGAGGAGAGTATGGGCCATGATGTGAACCATTGTCTATGAGGTGCAGAGGTGCCCAAAGATGTACTTACCAAATCCAATGGATGTGTCATGATGATGGGAACAAGTGTTGTTGGGGGGGGGAGAGGGGGGTGGGAGGGGGGGGTTGAATGGGACCTCACATATATATTTTTAATGTAATATTATTACAAAGTCAAAAAAAAAAAGTTAAAAAAAAATTTAAAAGAACACTGTGTTGGGCTTTGGCACCAGGCTTGCTACTTGATGACAACTATGGTAGTTTGAGATTCCTTTTGTGAATCCCATAAATATCAGTTATATTTGTAAACTGGTCTCTTTCTCTTGGTGTGATGCCCTTTGATTGTAGCAAATTCAAAGCTTTTGTGTTTACTTAGTAAAATGAAGTTGGAACCTTTTATATGACCATGTCAGTAGGGTGTGACTCAGGATTTATTCCTCACACATTTTGTGGGCTGCTATAAATGAACTCCCACAGAAAAAGACACAGAAGAGGAGAGAACTTGGTCATTTCCTACCATGTGACAGAAAGATGAGTCAAAAAGCTAAAGCCTGGGAAAGATATGAGCAATTGGCCTTATAGTTATCAGCCAAAGACAGCAGAGTAGCTGAGCAGCTGAGAACACCTGAGAGACCAGTCAGAGGTCACATTCCCTTTTGTTTTAACATTTTGCAACATAATTTGGTGAAAATCAGCCTCAGTTGGACACTTTTAGGGCCTTGAAGCTGTAAGGTTTTAACCCAAATAAATACCCTTCATAAAAGCTAAAAAAAATAAAAATAAAAATAAAAGGGGTGCTGAAGGGAGATGGATCTCTTTTCTGTAACTCCTTCCTGCTGGTCATGGGCTGTAGTCATTGCCTAATAAGGTGTAAAACTCTTAATTTATTCTAACTGGAGGAAGATGGATCTGGCATTCTGTACGAAGTTGGATGAAGTTTTCATATGGTTAATAAGATGTTCACTCTGAAAGAAACAAACTTAATTAAAAATTTGGAATACCCGTTTTTAAAAGAGGACACATTGGATTACAGAGGTAGACAAGGTTAGGTGCCTATAAAGATGGCACTCCTTAAAAGCTGGTGGGAACAGCATATATATTCTTTTTTAAGTTATTCATCTTTAGAGAAAAATTGCAATGTGTCTGAAGACACATTCCAAGCTGTTCAATGATTGGCACTCATTCACTCTGTCAGATGCTCCTGGTGAACTGGCACTCCTTGGGCAACTGGCTTCACTCAGGATTAGAACACTAAGTTGGAAATTCTCTTCGTTTTCACCTGTGGGAGTGATCAGAACTACAGAATAAAGATTTTTTTTTACACCTTGGTTTTAATTGAACAATTTCTAGCAATTTTGACTTGTTCAATAGGTGACTCACCATCAGCAAGCAAGCCTCACCTTTGCTACACAGCAGAGTACAGTAGAATATAGAAGTTGACTGAGACTGGCTGAGACTGCCACCTTATTCTATAGACATGTTTTTAACTGTTTAGAAAATGATTTTACTAGGAATTTAACATGTCTAATATACTTCTGCACTTGATCCAAAATAGAAAAGATAATGTTATAATTATTAGGCATATATTTAGTACAGGATAAAAGTACAGCACTTAATATTAACTAATGTATTACTTAATGCATAAGGATTCAGAGTTGCAATTATTAGTTTTGAGTTTCAGGTTTGTAATACTTTACATGTTATCTCTCCATGAGAGCAGGCCATAATGCCAATTGTGTTTAAGTTTCACTTACAGTATCCTGGTATCATGGCTCCACTTAGCATGTTCTTCAATGCAGTGAGCAAGTCGCAGCATCCTTGATCTTAGAGAGAATTTCCAGTATTCTACTAGCCTGGTGCATAGTGCTCTCTGGCACTATGGAACAGTGCCAGTCTGGAGGCGATATCCATTGTACACTAGGCTGTACCGAGTCATTATTGGCTGCTGCAGGAGCTTGAAACTTCAATGTAGTTTCCATCGATTTCAGGAGCAGAACCAGAGGCTGATATAGCAAATAGTTTTGAGGGGTCAGTGACCAGCCTAGCCAATAACTCACATGTAATGTATTCAAGGCCTGGTTTGAATGCACAAGAGTTTGACAATGTTAAAGTTTATTCCTTGTTTTTATATATATTTTAAACAACTTAATGCAACACATATATCAAATGACTGTTCACTTACACAATTTTACTATGAAGATAACTGTAGGTACTTTAGTAATAGAAGAAAAATATTATTTTTCATTGTTAAAATGAAAACAGAAGATTTCCAATAGAATCAAGGTAACTTTTTATTACCATTTACTTAAATATGTACTTTGTGGTGGCTTTCAGACAGGTTTTATTATCATTAAGTTATTTCTGCTACCAATACCAATCTAAGTTTTAGTTAACAATGACTTCTAGAACTAGAACTATTTAAACATTTTCAGTTTGGAAGATGTTTTACAACCTCCTTATAATTGACTATAACCACATTGACTAGACACCTCATGTTTAAGTAAACTTATTAAATTACAATTACCAAAGAAATTTACTCTATTTATTTAAGAGCATATCTACAATCTTTTTCCTTTAGCCTAATTTCACCAATGTGAACTCACAATTTTCATTACTCTAAAGATTTTGTATATATAATGTTAATTTAGTTTATAAATTAACTATGGGAGATTACACTCAAGTTAAATAAAATTGAAACCATAATAGTTTATGCAAGGAATGTTCTCTTTTTCCCTTACAGGAAGCTAAAAACTTCTTTAAGTTATGAAAATTAATAATTTAAAAGCATACTGACTACCAGGTTTTAAAACACATTACACAGTTACTTAATTTTTTAAAATCATAACCTAGGAAAGATCTCTCCATAGTTTTTATGGACTTTCCTTTACTTACTGAAATTTGTTAATAGAGCCACTAATTACCTTTATTTTGTTGGAAAGAAATCTTCTGGAAGTAAATAAGGCTCACCAGATTGTGGAGAAGAAAAGAATTTATTCTCAATCTTGCAAGAAGGGGCACAGAGCCAGATATGGCTGGCGCTCCGAACAAAGAAAAATGATACAATTTATACCCCTAAGCCTAGCATGCAAGCTCTTCCTCTGTTTTTTCATAAATTGGATACTTCAGAAGTTACAGCTTATCTGAGATCTAACTTTCCCATGCAAAAGTGTGTGATTTAACTGCTTCCTCTATCACATTCCAACCATTTTAGTTTTTACCTGCTCCCCTTTGTCAAATAAGGAATAGAATTTAGTGCTGAAATGGCACCGACTTAGTTCCTTCTTGGGCATCCTTCCACTGCCCATAGGACTGGCCTAAACTGGTCTCCTCCACTGCTGTCCAACCCGGGAGTGGGAGACTGAGGCAGCAGGCTGCCAGGTTACATCAACATTTTTCTTATGTGAAAATTAACCTAATCTTTGTTTTTTACATTTTATGGCTGACAAAAGGTTTAAACTGGGAAATTACCAGGCAAACTAATTCTTAATTCCCTAGCCTAGTAGATAGGTTTAATCTGCTACACCTAGTCTTGTCTTTAAAGCTCTTGCAAAGAGGAGGTCCTTTCCCAATTGTTTCTATAATCAGATTTCTATGACTTTTTCATCCTGCTTAGTTTAATTTGGGCTTTAAGAATATTTATTTACATCTATAACTGCATATTTAATTAACAATTTGAATAGAGCTCTTTTAAGAATTTTCATTTGTTAATTTGATATTATTATCCTGATGTATGAAGACATACACTGAGCAAATGGGCAGACACAAAGAGTTAGACACAGAAACAAAACTCACTGATATTATTTATAATTTGCATTATTTTATATACTGTTTAGCTTAATTTGGGGTCCTGAAATATATATTACTTATAACTGCATATTTAACCTCAACAATTTGAGCAAATAGGCAGACATGAATAGTTTGACACAAAAACATAACTTTAGTTACTTTAAACTTCTAATTCTTACAAAACAAGTGTGACTGCAAAACATTTCAAAGACTCTTGGTACTCTTCTTAATTTGCAGTATGACTGTGCAGTTTTATACTATGACTATGCAGTTTTACGCAAGAATTTTCTTTCTTAATGGATTGTAACCAAAATATTCTCAATGCTTTAGCACTATTTTTTTGTTTCAGAACTTTATATTTTACTTTGAATTTAGCAGAATTTTGGATAAGCAACAAGATTAATTTTATATATATTTACTGAGGCTATTTGAAGCCTCAGGGAGACAGACTGGTTTCTCTCATGAATTGCCACTCTTAGGAACACTGACCATCAAGGCAGGAGACTTCTCCCCCTCCACCCCCCTTTTTGATTTTTGAGATAATAAAACTCCAGTGGTCATTTAACCTTATTCCATCAGGCAGCAATTTATTTAGTTTACACTTGAATTCATGAGAGAAAGGGTTACTAATACCAGGACAGGAGACAGTGATGTCCTTGCTCTTGTCTGGCCTGTAGGGGCAGAAGCTATTATGAAATAACCATAGGCAAAGGCAAGGAGTGAGGTTAGGCTTGAAGTAACCATAAACAAAGGAAAGATTAGTTTAGAATTTACACTTAAATAATAGTTTCAGGCTAAATTCACTCAGTTATAATTTCAGTTATTATCTTTCTGCTCTTTCATAATATAAATGCATTTATAAATGATTTTAACTCTTAGTTACAGTTTTTATTAATTTTTTTAAACCTGTTAATTTTATAACACTTTTAAACACCTTTCATTCAACTTATAACATATTAAACAAACTTAACCATTACTTTAATTTCTCTTTTAAGGTAAAATAAATCTCTTGCAGTTAGTTTGAAATAAAAGCTACTTTTCAGGATTTGATGAGATAAGACCTTTCTTCAAACACTGAGGAAATGATGAGGTTAAAGCACAAGCTATTTTGATAAACCAGATTTTCTTTGTATACTGATCTTATTCAATTTTAATCATAAAAGTTTCCTTTCACAAACCTTCTACACTTTCAGTGTTTATTCAGATTTTGTCCCACACTCTACTCTTTCCAATAATCAATCATTTTATCTTAGGACAAAATCATCTTCTGCTTCCTTAACAATAAAAACACATTCCATATATCCCACACACTAAGTTACCAGGCAAACTTCTTACAACATATAATTGCCATTAATACTAAACAAACTTGTTAAAATAATGAACTTTTCTTCACTTTTAATACTTTGTAGCATGTAATACCAGAAACAGTTTTTTTTGGAAGCAAGTTGGCAGGGGAGGCTGGCTGCTGAATAAGTTTGCTTTAAAACTACCTTTTAATATTGTTATCAATTCAGTTTTTGTTTAATAATGACTTTCTGCAATTAACCATTTAAATACCTTAATTTAAACAATGCTTTGTAAAACCTTTATAATTATTTATACCTTTAAGACAAATATTACCTTCACAGAACACATTCTCTTACTTAAAGTTACTACAATACCTTCTAAGAACCTGGGCAGAATGCAAAAATAGTTTGGCTTTGACACCCTAGGGAGGGAACTTTACTGCATTTATTCTGATTCTGCTTTTCACCCCCTTCACTTCCCCCCTTCCAGGCAGTCAGGTGCACAACAATCAAACAGGAATGCGGCTTATGAATAGAAAGTGTGGACTCACTGGAAAGGGGCTAGCCACTCCCCCCTTTCCAGCTTTCAGCCAAAATGAGCAGACAAAAACTCTCCTAGGGACCCAGCCACCCTGACTGGGGCAGCCCCAACAAACTTGGGTGCATGGCGTGGACACAGATAGCCTCCAAGCTCCAGCAAAGGGCCAGACCAGAGACAAGATAGCAGAGCATGCACAAACATCTAGACTCCGCAAACATCCAGACTCCTCAGTTTTGCCCCATAATCATTTCACCCCCTTGTCAATGGCAAGGGAGGGCTCCAGCTCGGCTGTAATTCTACTTTACATAAGGACACAACTCCAACACTAGCATTGAGCTGACACAGACAGAAGCACAAAGGTCACTAATCTGACCCACAAGTTTATATATATATTTTCACCCTGGCCATCACAGCCATCACAAACCTCAGAACACTTAACATTTGGTATAAAACGAATTCATTCACAATTTAGCACCATAACAAAAGATTTCAGCTAGACTTTTTCCACTGTTTAAACTTTACACCCAGACCAAGCTCCACCAGAAAAGCCGATCCATTTTCCCGTAAACAATTTTTTTTTAATCTAGACCAATTTCCAGGACATTAGGACTTGAACCTATAAATAGCCCTTTTTACTAAAATCAAGACTCCACTCCTTTAGTGGATATAAGACTGTTACCAGATTCTAACATGCAGTTAGACAAACCCAAAACACCAGGGCTTTTTCCCTGTTTTTCTCCAGGACATTAGGACTCGAACCTATAAACAACCCTTCCTATTAAAATCAAGACTCCACTCCTTTAGTGGATATAACACTAGTGCGAGATTCTAACATGCAGTTAGACAAACCCAAAATACCAGGGCTTTTCCCTGGTTTTTCTCCTTTTCCCAAGCCTAGAGAGAACGGCTTCCCCCCAACTTTCTGGGGCTACTAGGGTTCTCTCGGGAGGTGATCAGCCTCCCCTTCCTAGCAATTAAAGCTAGGGCCTTCCAGACTGTGCTCACCCGGGGAGTCTTACCTTCTTCCATGTTTGGAGTTCTTTTTCATTCCCAGAATCTTTCTCTTCAGACCTTCCATTGTCCTCAATTTTTGTCGGGAAGATTCTGGTGGAGCCCACATCTTTTCTGGATTAAATTTAATCCAGGGGCACCCAGATTTGGGGTTCACCCAAGTCCTCCTGGCTTCCTCGGGGATTTGGAAGGGGCAGCAAAATGCTACCATCTCTGGCCTTCATTTGTTATCCCTTCGTGGTTGCCAAAAATGTTGTAGAATTTGAGAGAAGTTCAATTACTTGAGTATGGAGAGGCCAGGCCTCAGGAGTGATTTTGAGAAGGAGAAATGGTTTATTGATGGCCGGCCAGACTCGGGATCTTTCTGTTTAAATCCCAAGCCCCGAACAAGATTTTTTATTCCCTTTTATACAGAGAGGAAAAGCCAAATGGTCTTTTTGTTTCAGTTCTCAATAGGCTTGAATTAGCATCTATTTCCACATCTTAGTAAGTTTTTAGCATGGACCTCAGGCATTCGATAAGCTTTTAGCATATTTGCTTTGCATTTCCCCTGAATACTTAAAGTATATAGACCTTGCATTGTTAAACTGTCTCCTGTTCACCAAGGGCATGACTGCAACCTTTCATCATCCCACACCCACAAGTCACAGTTTAAGTTATCTCTGAAGAGACAAAGAGCCTGCCACCCATAGCCCACATCAACTCAATTGATTGAAACAGCTTTTAACAAAACTAACAAATCAGTTTCTTTATAAGCTTTTTCACAAACTTCAACAAATAATTAGAAAAAGTCCATTTTTCATCACTCATTTTCAATCTCATTTAAATTTACCTGGACCATTAGTATAAGGCAATAATGCTGTTGATAAATTAGTCACTCCAGTTTTATAGGAGCTATTCGGTTTCACAACCTAACCCATATAAATGTAGCTGGCCTCAAGGCTCATTTTCCTTTAACATGGACATAAGCTAGGGACATTGTTCAAACTTGTCCATCTTGTCAAATCCTTAATAATCCCAAACCTTTGGACCTGGAGTAAATCCCTGTGGTTTAACTGTTAATTCTCTATGGCAAATGGATGTGACTCATATCTCCTCCTTTGGAAGATTATATTATGTCCAAGTCTCTGTAGATACTTGTTCCTAATTCATTTGGGCTATGGCTCAGATGGGAGAAACTATTTGACACATAAGACCACATTTGTTAGCTTGCTTTGCTGTAATGGGGCTTCCCCAGTCTCTAAAAACAGATAATGCTCCTGCTCAAACCAGTATCTCCCTTAAAGGGTTTCTAGATACTTGGAGTATTTCTCATACTACAGGACTTCCTTATAACCCCCAGGGGCAGGCTGTTGTGCAGTGAGCAAATCAAACCCTTAAACACATGGTGTTACAGAAACAAAAATAGGGAAGATAGGGAGACACTGTAGGTGCAGTTACACAAGGCATTATTCACTCTTAATTTTCTTAACTGTGGAACAACCCTGGAAGGGACAGCAGCTGAAAGGCATTTCCAAACTAATTCTAAAACTCAAACCCAAACTCTGTCTGAAAAACTTTTAATTTAGTGGAATGATCTGCTGACCAATAAATGGTCAGGAGGTAAGTTGTTAACTTGGGAGAAAGAGGGTTTGCTTTCATTTATCCAGGAGATGGAGAACATCCTGTGTGGATACCAGCTTGTTGGATAAAACTATGTCATGAACATCAAGAGACAATGAAAGTTCCTATGGAACCCAGAACCTGCGGTCATGCAGATGGAGATACTGACACTGAAGACTGCACAGCTGGGTCCCATTTTGAAGGTTAGAGCAGCTTCACCTTCCACCTGGGGGTTAGTTAAAAATCTAGTCAAGAAGCCAAACAACAGCTGACCAAGAGCTCAGTTACCTCTTAGATCAGGACTGAGTCCTTGCCTGATTTGTACGCTTTACTAGTTTTCTTACAAAAAGTATTTTAACACACAAAAATGTTTATAGGCTAGAATGGCTTTACCTTAAGTATTAAACAAAAGAAAGGAAGAAAGGACTGCTTTTGTGTTTATCTGTTTGTTCAATGTCAGTGTGTGTGTGGTAATTGTTTCAGTATGTGCTATAATGGTTTTTGTGATTGTTCATTGTCAGTGTATATTTTGATACCTCTGGATGGTGATATAATTTGGTCAATAAAATTTTCTGGAAGAGCTCTATTAAAAAATACTACTACTGCTAATAAGCGCTTATACTATTACCTGTTTAAAATGTTAATGAGATCTTTATAGTTGTAAGTCTTGAATAATAAAATGCATATAGCAAGTAGTAAAAGTATTGTGGTAGCATTCAGTGAGATAATGTATTTCATAAAAGTAAAATAATCCTGAATGAATGCAAAATGTGGAAAAACTGTGTGAAAAGGGCAACAATGGACTTTTGCAGTTTTTCAAGGCTTCTGCCCTGACCTGATGGCAATGAATCTGCCTGCATAGCAGAAACCTGTGGCAGTGACCCTACGAAAAACAAAACAAACAAAAAAAACCATCAGATACAATGGTATTTTAGGGGCCTGGAAATAGGCAGATAATTGGGACAGGCTGTAAGGTCACTGCTATTTTATCAAATTCTTAAATGTTGTTTGGTTGGGTAAAACAAAACTATACTTTCTGCTGTAATTGATGTAGTATAATGTTGTCTCATGTTAATAGAATTTGTAATATTGTTGGAATACTAAAAATCTTTTATCCCTCACTGACATGTATTAATTAGGAAAGGTCCTTCATGGGAGTAGAAGGACCTCCAGCAGGCTGAGAAAAAAAAAGGTGGGGGGGAGGGAAGGGGGAGAGATAGGGAGAAGGTGGATATTGACTTAGCCTGTGAATTGGATAAGGCCAGCACCAATATTAGCCTTGGGTGTGGTTTGTGGCAAAGGCAACATTCTAATTGAGTACCCCTCAGGCTATAGTTATAATTGTGGGGAAAGGCGGTAAGTCAATTATAAAAAAGCAATTGTGTGCAGCATAGGAAGCCCTGCTAAGAGTGAAAAGCTTAACCCAACAGTGTCTGGTTACTCTGAAGACTACCATCCCTATCCAGGGGAGGATTCTCTGTGGAAGAACATCTGGGACACCTGCCAGCAGTGACAGGTAACTGTCATGTCATATCCCTGCCTACTCCTCTAACATCCTTCTCAGAACTGTTGAGGCAGATGCCTCATGAAGATCCAGAGCCATACAGTTGAGACCTGAGAAGAAGCAGAGTGGCTCCACCGGAAAGGCGAATGTCGTGAGTACCAGACCTTGTGGTGCCTAACCCAGCGTTTCCAGCTGCCTGTTGTTCACTGGCAGTTTGTGGATATCACCCATGGGTGTCCTACCTGCTCACTTCAATGACTGTGGCATCGGTCCTCTCCTGCTCTTGGGAAGGGCAGGATGTGCTTTCACTGCTACAGACATTACATCAGGACTCATAACAAGCCAGCTTTTGTTTTCTGCCTGGAAAATGAGTCCTCGCAAAGATGGACTAAGCTAATTCAACCCTGAGTTGTGGCCTCAGGTCCAGTGAAGATGCTAAGAGCAGGACCAAGGAAGGCATTGAAGTTATGTGATAAACTTCCAGCTGCCCCACAGTCCAAAATGGGGAATAACAAAAATTTGTCATTGCCTATGCCTCAAACTACAAATTGGGGGAAAAGGTCATTTTTGATCAAGCACTGGCCTGTACAGCCTTGCTGGTAAGAAATCTTAAATCCATGAAAGATAAATCATCTTGTTAGTTGGAAGTTTGTATCAATCTGCTGTAGTTATGGATTATGTATAAAATGCTGTTTTCTGATTTGACATTATTACTTAAGCGGTAAGCACACAGTGAGCCCTTCAGGGTATGAGGCAGTAAGAAACCACCTAATCTGCCTTCATTGCTTTATATAAACAAAAAGGGGGATATGTTTTGGAAAACTGGCTTGCCTATTAGTTGTTTCTTGTTATTGTACAAGATGTTCTGAGTTGCCTTCTGTTATTGTAAATTATTTTATTGTAGATGCTGCAAGTTGCTTCTTGTTATTGTACAAGATGTTTTGAGTTGCCTCCTGTTATTGTAAATTACCTTATTGTAGATGTTGCAAGTTGCTTCTTATGTTGCAAGTTGCTTCTTGTAGCCCACAGGTGCTCATTTGCTTTCAAATACATATCACAGGGGAAACTAGGGTTGAGGCCCTCCGTTTCAAAAGCTGTGAAGTCCCCTGGTCCCATCTTTGTTTCCTCTCTTTTGTCTTTCTTTCTGTCCTTTTATTTCTTCAGTTCTGCCTTCCCTTCATGCAGACCTATTGCTGAGCTGGTCTCAGCACTCACAGAGCATTGGTTATATATTAATATACTAATATACAATAGAAATTCCAATACCTTGCAAAGTGCATGTATTGAATTTTGAGAATATATTTTTGGACCCTAATGGAATAGATTTAAAAAAATAACAAAGCAAATAACAAAATCAAAACTAAATAATTTAAATGGCCATCCCCGAAGTTTTTCAGGGTCATATTATAACTCTTCTTACTAATTCTGTTCAAACATTTAAAAAATTCTTTCAGAGGAATTCTTCATCTGGAACCATTTCCTGTAGTCGCCATACCATCATCATTCAGGACTTATGATTAATAACCTATCGGGATTCTTTCTGGCTAGTTATGTTGATGTGGGCTATGAATGGAAGGCTCTTTGTCTCTTCAGAGATAACCTAAGCTGAAGGCTGTGGGTGTGGAACGGTAAGAGTCTGCAGTCCTGCCCTTAGGGACAATGGCAACAGGCTCCAGTCCCAGGAAACAGTTTAACAATGCAAGGGCTATAAACTTTAAGTATTTAGGGGAAATGCAAAAACCAAATATGCTAAAAGCTTATCTAGAATATCTGGAGTCCATGCTAAAAGCTTACCTAAGATGCAGAAGATATATATGCTAATTGAAGCCTATTGAGAACTGAAACAAAGGGACCATTTGGCCTTTCCTCCCTGTATAAAAGACGTTTGAAAATCTTGTTCAGGGCTCGGGATTCAAACAAAAAGCTTCCGAGTCTGGCCCGCCATCAAGAAACCAGTTTTCCTTCTCAAAATCATTCCTGAGGCCTGGCCTCTCTATACTCAAATAATTGAACTTCTCTCAAATTCTACAACAATGTATTCAAATGACTCTAGTTCTTGCAGCACAAGAAAATGGGTTAAATTATTAAGCCTAGCACACCTTCACCAAAGGCATGTGCCATTGACACCGTTAACTGCTACATGTGTTTCCTTATTTATTCTTATCAATGTCCCTATTTTCAAAAAGTTTTTCCCCTTTGTAACATTTAAAAATAAAATGAAGATGCTCCTAAGTAATTTTTAAACTAAGAGGAAATGAAAATATAAATTATGTAATATGTAGAAATGTCAGTAATATGAATATTATATATTACAATTTGAGAGTTTCCAAAGTTGTGCTCAGGGGAATAAATGTCTCTATATACCTTTAGTGCTAAAAGCAAAACACAAAAATTAAAAACTAAAAATTGCATTCAAGAGGTTGCAAAAGGAATATCTGAAATTAAGCAGTGATTCACAAACTGCAACCCATGAGCCAGTTTTGGCTTGCATCTGTTTTTGTAAATAAAGTTTTATTGGAATACAGCTGTGCTCATTCATTTAAAATTGTCTATGGCTGCTTCTATGCTTCAAGGGCAGGTTTAAGTAGCTCCAACAGAGGCCATATGACCTGCAATGACAAGGCCTTTGAGAATGTTTGCTGACCCTTAATCTAAGGTAAGCAAAGAATTATTGATGATAAAAATGATAAGCATTATTTGGAAAACATTATCAAGAGACATCAATTATAAATTTTTTTAGGCACTAGAGAACTGTGGGATGTTGTGAATCTTATTACTTTGTTAACATTGTCTCAGCCTCTAAAGCATTGAGTAAAGAGCATTGACAAAATTGTGAATATTAGAAAATCTAATTTAGCAGTATATGTATTGATAACTTGGAACTAAGATTTATTCCAAGAATGTAAATTATCATAAATAAATATATTAATATGCCTCATCACATCAACTAGATCAAACCAAAGAAAGCATCTTTCATCTCAGTTGATACAGAAAATATTGGTCTTTTTATGATAAAATAATCTAAAAATAAGAAATTACAATCTTGGTATAATATCAAGAGCAACATTATTCTCAAAGCAGAAAATGTAAGAAACATTCCCATTAACCCACACTTCATTAGTGTTTTTTTGTTTGTTTTTAAGACTTATTTTTATTTTTCTCCCCTTTCCCCTATTAGTGTTTTAAGATTATAAAAACTGAAAAGTTCTGGACAGTGGAATAGGAAATGAAAAATAAAAATGAGAATTTTATGAATATATATATATAAAGATTATGTAATTGTATTTCTGAAAACAAAGCAGAAAATTCAGAAAATTAACATTGATATATCCCTATCATCTAATCCTTGAACCCCAACCACATTTGCCCAATTGACAAAAGGTTCTGATTCAGAGTTACGTATTTTACTTGTCAGGTGTCTATTATCTTTCTATCTGGAATAGTTCTTTATTGTTCTTTATATATGTCATACCTTGACAGTGTTGAAAGTTATAAGCCAGTTATTTTGTAAAGTATTTGTTGATATGGTATATCTGATTTTTTTTATATTAAAGTTTTGCTTCTTTGTCAGGAATATTACAGAAGTAGTCTGTGTAATTTATTTCATCAGATGGCACATATGTTTTTGTTGTCTCATTACTGATAATAATTGCCCTTGAACAGTAGATTAAAATGGACTCTACTGGACTGTTCATTGTAAAGTTACTACTTTTCCTTTTATAATATTATATGAGGAGGATAGTTTCAGTCTAGTAAATGTCCTGTTCCTCATCTCTCTCTTCCCTCCCTCCATTCCTTTCTGTCTCCCTCCCTTTTTATCATCCATTAGATAAGGGATGACATAAAGGGAATTGTAGTCAGACCATGAATTTTAAATCATTATAACTAGGCTCAAATACATCCTTATTAAAATCAGAATAGGAACTATTGCAATCAACACATTTTTGCCAATGAGAAATGTTTGTATATTCCTGTAGCATAAAAATCGGTGCTTCAGGATTTGGCAAACTATTGGAAAGCATTTTCTGTGTCCTGTCAGTTATGGAAGCATTTTCCTTGCAAGTAGTTGTCAAGATACTTGAGGAAGTCATAGTCCATTGGTGAGAGGTCAGGTGAATATGACAGATAAGGCAAAACTTCGTAGCCCAGTTCGGTCAACTTTTGAAGCCTTGGTTGTGCGACGTGCAGTCGGGTGTTGTTGTGGAGAAGAATTGGACCCTTTCTGTTGACCAGTGCTGGCTGCAGGCCTTGCAATTTTGGTGCATCTCATCGATTTGCTTAACATTACTTGTCAGATGTAACGGTTTCACCAGGATTCAGAAAGCTGTAGTGGATCAGACCGACAGCAGACCACCAGTGACCAAAACCTTTTTTTGGTACAAGTTAGTCTTTGGGAAGTGCTTTGGAGCTTCTCAGTCCAACCACTGAGCTGGTCGTCACCAGTTGTATAAAATCCACTTTTTGTCGCATGCCACAATCCAATTGAGAAATGGTTTGTCGTGTAGAATAAGAGAAGATGACACTCCAAATTGGCAATTTTTAAAAATTTTGTTAGCTCATGAGGCACCCACTTACCAAATTTTTTCATCTTTCCAATTTGCTTCAAATGCTGAATGTTGAGTTCTTTGACAGCTCCTCATTTAGTTGTAAGAGGATCACCTTCGATGATTGCTCTCAATTGATGGTTGTCAACTTCTGATGGCCAGCCACTGTGCTCCTCATCTTCAAGCCTCTCATCTCCTTCCAAAACTGCACCGTACCTTCATCAGCAGTTCCTGGCTGAATGTGCTGCTGATGTTACAGGTTGTTTGCAACCTGTTGTTCTAATTTGCTTTTTTAAAAAATTTATTTTATTCTCCCTCCTCCCCCTGCCCAGTTGTCTGTTCTCTATGTCTATTTGCTGCCTATTCTTCTTTGTCTGCTTCTGTTGTTGTCAGCAGCACGGGAATCTGTGTTTCTTCTTGTTGCATCATCTTGTTGTGTCATCTTGTTGTGTCATCTCTCCATGTGTGTGGCACCATTCCTGGGCAGGCTGCACTTTCTTTCATGGTGGGTGGCTCTCCTTATGGGGCACACTCCTTCTATGTGGGGCTCCCTTATGCGGGGACACCCCTATGTGGCACGGCACTCCTTGTGCGCATCAGCACCGGGCATGGGCCAGTTCCACAGGGGTCAAGGAGGCCCGGGGTTTGAACCGTGGACCTCCCATGTCATAGATGGACGCCCTAACCACTGGGCTAAGTCTGCTTCCCCTAACTTGCTTTTTGTCTAACATCATTCCATAGTCTAAAATAAACATAGACTAAACAGCAAGAAATAAGTCATTAGCAAAAAAACAAAGTGAGAAATGCACATTAAAATGATATACAACATAACCACATTTATTTAAGAATATATTCCAATATCAAATGGCAAATTTTAACAATGTAAAACCACAATTACTTTTACACCCACTTAATATTTATCAGTATGATTCATGATTTTCTATTTATATTTTATTTAATGATTATAATTTGTGTCCATATTTATTTTGATGCTCAAATTGACCCAGATTTGGCCCTTGGGAGCCCCTTGACCTTTTCATATGTCCCCATTATTCTTTGTGTGCTTCTATACTGCCTGGTATTACAATACCATCTTATATTTTCCTTGTCATCAACCTAGAATCAGCCTTTTCTGTAGGTGTCCTGGCCGCTTTTTGGGAAATTAAAGATCTGGATTCAGTAATTGCTATTGGAATTTTGCTGCTCCCAGACTCACTCTTTCAATGGAAAGATCTAGAGTAATTTTTTATGTATGTATTCACACACATTATCTACATGTAAGTATCTAGTTATATATATTTAAAATCATGAACTCGTACACTCCCAATCCAACACCCCAGGCTTTATCCTAGTTTCTTCCTCTGTATATTTTAAACTCCCTTTTCCAATAATGAGAAAGAGGCATGCATTATCCTTAATTTACTGACATGATTCATCACCCTAATGTTACCAGTCTCCCATTGCTGCTGTCATCTCCTCCTTACTCCACAGCAGGCAGCAATCTTTCCTGACCCCTACATGTCTTTAGTATTGAACTGTCCAGGAAAGGAATCGAAGAGGAAGAGGAAATGCATAGCACACTGCTTGAGAAAGAAGAGATAATTAAGTAAATCGAAATTAAGTGAAATAGAAAGCAAATAAAGCATACAGACCCATTTCTCATGTTATGCAAAGAAACACATTTCAGTGGTTTATGATCTAAATGTGAAAAGTCAATATAAAAATTTTTTAAATGAATTTTTTTTGGAGTAGAGAGAGATACTTCTAGATGTAAAATCAGAGCATACTTTTAAACTATTACAAGAAAAAATAGGAAAGTGTATACTGCAAATAATGTATTTCAACATATATTGCATAAAATTTTCATTATTATATGTTGCACTTTTACAAATCAATAAAAATACTCCAATAGTTAAACAGGCATAGGTTGTATTTGGAAATTCACACATGTTAAAAAATACAAATTGCCAGTAATAATGAAAGTTGCTCAGCCTCTCCAGCAGTAAAATAAAATAGTAATAAACCTTTTATATTTTCAAAATAATATGCTGAAATGAGATAATACCTAACATTAGAAAGGTTGGCAAATATTGGAAGTCTAATGTACTGTTTGACAAGACATAAATCAGAAAAACATTTCTGAAGGACAATTAGTATCAAGTGTATTAAGAATATACATAGTTTTTGCCCTGGTAACTTTACCTTTAGGAATTAGCCTTAGCAAAAAATCAGAAGTTAACAAATAATTACAATGGTGCTTTTGTTATTTAACATAGATATATAAGTTAGTATGAGATATATAAAAATTATATTTAATATACATATTTAAAACTTTCTTACAATAAATTGGATAATTATGTACATAGTTGGAATATCATAAATTAATACTTTTTGAAATCATAAAAGTATTTCATTAAGTGAAGGAAACCCAATACAAATGATCAGTGGACTGTGATTCTGCCTGTGAATGTATGTCCATTTATTTTGTTGCGTGTGCAGATAAATGCACATGTTGATGTAAGTATATCTAGGAGAAAGTACACCAGTATGTCAACTGTGATTTGATTATGGGTTAAGTCAGTTTCACTGGGCTAAAGTCAAGGTGTTTATGGGGCCGGTTCCTACTGGAGACTTTGACAAGAGAATCTATTTTCTTCTTTTCAGCTTTTATTGGACACCTGTATTCCCTGGTTTGTGGCCCCTTCCTCCATTCAAAGCACATCTCTCCAGTCTTTGCTTCCATCCTCATATTACCTTCTTCTGTGACTCTGACTCCTGCTCCATCTTACAAAGACCTTTGTGATTACATTGTGTCCATCTGGATAATCCAGGTCACATATCCCCATCTCAAGATCCTTAATGGTGTCTGCAAAGTCCCTTCTGCCATATAAAGCAAGATTCACAGATTTTAGGAATTGGGGCATGGGCATATTTGGGGATCATTTTCAGCCTGCCACAGCAGCAGCAATTAATTACTATCGTTCCATTGTTATTACAGAAATATAAGTGTTAGTATGGCAATACTTGAGGTGGATTTGATTTTCTTAAACTGTTGTGGAAAACAATATACATTACTAAAAGATACAGGTGAGGAAGAAGGATAGATATATATCTCAGGACCCTGGAGTTCAACAGGGGAGATTTATTGGAATAAGGATATATATAGGAATTCATAAACTATATATTGAAGAGAGAGAGAGAGAGAGATTTAGTAATGTCAACTATTAACATGAAATAGTTGCTTGTTCTGGAAATAAAAAACGTGGATTGTGGCTAGCACCTCATTTTTTATTTTTTAATTTTATTCATTTTGTAAAAACATTACATTAAAAAAATATGAGGTCCCATTCAACCCCACCACCCCCACCCCACCACTTCCCCCACAGCAACACTCACTCCCATCATCATGACACATCCATTGCATTTGGTAAATACATCTCTGGGAATCTCTGCAGCTCATGGTCGATGGTCCACATCATAGCCCATACTCTCCCACGTTCCATCCAGTGGGCCCTGGGAGGGTTTACAATGTCCGGCTAGCACCTCATTTAAGCATTGATGCATAGCATGTTGATTGCTACCAAGCACCTGAAGGTATGTTTTATTAGGAACATGTTTGCTTTTAGGAAAATGATCACTGGGATAGCTACTGATAACTTACCTTAGCCAGAGAGCCATTATCTGCACTAAATTTAAAAAGACATTCCCTATTCAAAAAGATCAGAATGTATTGTTTCCTGGCAAATATTTCAAATATAGCGATATGCAGAGTCATTTTATATGCACAACTTTAGAGGGTTTAATAAAAACTATGTCATCATATAAAGTAGAATGTAGATAGCCCTAAAATTATAAAGTATATTTTTCATTACATCAGAAAGTACTTGTGATAATATTAAACGAAGCAAACTCAGTGCAAAATTGCATATACTGTGATCTCAAATGTATGAAAAAAAGCAAGAGGATGTGGAGGCTATATTAAAATAAGTATTGTCATTTCACAGGTGGAATTATGAGTGACTCTTTCTTTTAGAGTTCCTTAGTTTTCCTAAGGAAATATTTTTACAATCAGAAGGAAAAAAAATCTGTTAAAAGTGTTGAGTCAACTCCCCATAAAACATTGACTCCGTTTTGGGGCTAAGGGAAATTTTACTACCCAGGAAGCTTTAATTTTCTTACAGTGTATCACTCCACAGGAGAAAGAGAGGTGGCAGCATTTTTCTTTGTGGACACTGAGCAGAAAGATATGTCATTAAATCTACTAAGTGGAGAGAACAATCATCATCTGCCAGGTGACCTAGAAATAGTGGAGATCAAGAAACCCTGGCTATAATTTGCTCTACAAATATTACAGTAAATCAGCTCCCTTATCTCCATTGGGACATATGCACCTGAAAGGAGGTTTAGCTGTAGCCAGAAAGAAAGAAATACGCAACACCTATAAACAAACACCAATATAAATAAAAGGCCCATTTGTCAAAAGTTCATTACTTGATCTCATTGATTTGAAACAATTAAAACAAGCAAACTCATAGATTCAGAATCTAGAATCTAGGTTACCAGGGTAATGGGTAGAGTTAGGGAATGAGAACTGAGACTTAAAATGTACAGGATTCCTATTTGGAATGAAGAAAATATTTTGGTAGTGGATGGTGATGGTAGCACAACATTGTGAATACAACAGACTGAAATATATATCTCAATGTGATTAAAAGGGAAAATGTTATATTGTATATATGGTAAATATTTTTGAAAATCCATGGACCTACACTACCCAAATAGTGAACCCTAAGGTTCAGTATCTCTTCAGGATATTTGGTTTGTTCTTTTGACTTGGCCTTTCTCCTTTCTCCTAGTATGGTTTGTAATTTTTTACTAATGTCTAGGCATCAGAATATGTCAGTGAATTTACTCTGATGGCTAGTTTCTCTCTTTCCTATTGTTTTTCTTAACTGCTCCTCTTTGATATTTGACACAACTTATTCTCAGTCTTTAAAATTACCTAGGTTATTTTCAGAACAAGGCCAGGGACTCAAGAGTAGGGTGCAAATTTTCACCCAGGGGTTGGATACAGAGCACATGAACAGTTTTTGTCCAGACAATTTCCAAACCCTCTAGCAGATAATACTAGTCAGCACACACTTCCACTGAAGTGTCTCAGTCATCAATTTCCTGTGTTCCTGTGCTGAATCTCTTGATTCAACACCAGCTCTGTTGACCAAATTCACCAAAGAAAATTCCCCTTACTCTTCCTCCCTTTTCCTTTGAAACAGCTGACAGGAGGGAAAAATCTGTTCCTCTCTCAGTGTGTTGCAAAGAGCCAGGAGTTTTACCCCATCTTAATATCTTTGGGATGGGGGAGGGCTGCCAGAGGGGCTTGGTAACTCATATTTGTGATTTTGGCTTCTTCATCTCTCTGTTCCTTACCCTCCTGGGAGTTTTGTAGCACTGTCCTGATCTGCGAACCCCCAAAGCAGTTCCTCAAACAGATTTTGGCTCTTTCTTCATTGTTTATGTGAGAGCTTTCAACTCTGCCTGTTAGTCCGTTGCTATTTTTGCACCATTCTCTCAGTTTTCCTTTTAAAGTCTTCAATTTCAAACATGCCAATTGATTTGAGTGAAGATATGGAGTCAGAAGTCCAGAGAGATCAAGATTGATAGGGTTCAAAGTACAGAATATCAATGCAGAAAGAACTGTACTGACAGAAACCCAGAGAACTGTAACAGTCTTCCTAAGTATTGATCAGAGTGCAGTTTTGCACATAGGAGAGAGACAACTAGCCAATGTTATCAGAAAAGATGTGATAGGATTAAAAAATAAAGCATGTGGCAATCACTCAGGATAAGGCATAGGACCTGTTCCTATAGGATAAACTAAGGGATAAAAAACATCAATATTCACAAGGCATTTCATAAACAAAAGGATATCATCTTTGTTGTGGAGAATAGCTATCCCTAGTTTGAGTTAAAATAGATCATGAAATCAAAACTCAAAAGGATAAACTATTTCTAAATAACTTAATTGTTTCCTACAACCAATCTCAAGAACATTTATGGCTGTACAAATATATGCAGCAACCAACAAGATAAAATTCATAATGAATGGCATCCAAGTAAAGATTATCAAAGAGACAGGAAAATATGTCCCATAATAATGGGAATATTCAATGAATCAAAATTTAATCAGAATAGAAGCAGAGGGAACATTTTCTAACTCATTTTATGAGGTAAGCATTACCTTAACACCCAAATTCAAAAAATTTAAGAGGAAGGAAAATTGTAGACTAATATTTTGCATGAGCATTGTGCAAAAATTCTCAATAAAATATTAGTAAATTGAATCCAACAAAGTGTAAAATAATTACACATCATGACCAAGTGGGATTTATTCCAGGTATGCCCATACTGACTCATCAATCAAACATTAATTAATAGAATTGTCTTAGTTAGGGTTCTCTAAAGTAACAGAATTGAAAAGATTCAATTATATACTTATATAGCACAAATATTATGAGAATTATTACAGGAATTGGCTCACACATTTGTGGAGATGGGCAAAGATGAATTCTGTAGGGTAGGTCCTCAAGCTGGGAACTCCAATGCAGGTTTTTGCTGAGTTCATCTGGAGAAGATGGATGGCTGAAATAGAGATGGGAATTCTTCCTTATAACTGCCGAAAACATTAGTTCTCCCTTTAAGACCTTCCTTCAACTGATTGGATTAGATTTTTCCCTTTGTTGAAGGTATACTCCTTAGTTGATTATATATATAATCAGCCATAAACACTATCAACTTACTGATCATTTTAATTCATGAAATACCCTCACAGTAATAATCAGATAAATGCTTGCTTGACCAAACAACTGGACACCATAATCTAGCCAAGTTGACACGTGATCATAATATCACAGTAATTTGCTGCTAAAGGAACTCTGAACAGGATGAACTGGATCAGACCCACAACATTCCATGTTATAATCCAATTGTTTAATGACAAAGAAAAAGAAAGAATTCTGCATGCTGCAAGGAAGACACAATGTGTATCATTAAAGGGACCTGAACAAGACTATGTTCTGATTTCCCAGGAGAAACCATGGATTAAAGAAGGAAAGTGTGACTATATTTGAACTGACGGAAGCAAACATGGCCAAACAAGGTGCCTTGCCAGTTGGCCCTACCTTGGTGTTTGTGCTCCCAAGTGTAACAAAGCTGGCCTCCGATGTGACTTCTCTACATTTGCCTCTTTTGTCCCTTTTATTGACCTGAAGTTGGTCAGGAATTGGTGGGTGTATATCCAAGAGACTTGAATCTCTGGACTGTCCATGTGCCAGCTGAGCCCTGAGCTTCAGTGGAGTTACTATTCTCCAGTTATTCAGGCTCATCCAGGACAACTCACATGGAGGTGAGGATGAACAACCACCACACCAAGGATCCGAGATTGTCTACACTGCAAGCAAGACAGTCCCATCCATCAGCCATGTGGAATTGAAGCCCCCTCTCAATTAGAGGTAGAGTGGGCATCACCATCCAGAATCCTCAGGATTGAGGAATAAAATATGGGCTAGAGTGGAATTGCTGGTATTCTACTGTAGACACTGTGATTCTCGCAATGAAAGAAATTATATCATTGATGTGGAGACAGTGGCCGCCGGAGGTGCTGAAGTCAGGAACAGGGAAAAAGAGGTGTAGTATGCGGGTACTTTCAGGACTGGAAATTGATTTGAATGACATTGCAATGATAGATACAGGCCATTATATATCCTTCCATAACCTACAGAACTGAGAGGGAGATAGTGTAAACTACAATGTAAACTATAATCTGTGCTTAGTGGCAATGCTCCAAAATGTGTTCATCAAATGCAATGAATGTACCACATTAATGAAAGAAGTTGTTAGTGTGGGGAAAATTAGGATGTGTGGGGAGTGGGGCGTATGAGATTCTCTTATATTTCTTTCGGTAACATTTTATGTAATCTAAATATCTTTTAAAAATAAAAATAAATAATTTTAAAGAAGAACTGTATATCCAGGGAAATCACTTTAAAAATGAAGGATGGAATTAGATATTTCCAAATAAACAAAAGCTGAGGGTGTTCATCATCATTAGATCAGCCCAACAAACTAGACAATGTAGATGAAATGGAAAAATTCCTAAGAACATATCAATAACCAGAAAGAGCCTGCATTTGCCTGGAAAGGCTGGTGCAAATTTCCCCAGCTTCTTTCCTGCTGAAGGTGGTGCTAGAGCTTAGGCTAAAGGCTGCAAATAGATCTTGGTGGAGAAAAGCCAGTAACTACAGTCACTGTAATTTTCAATCAGCCCCACTTCCCCTCATGCTGGGGGTGGAGTTAAAGTGGCAGGTACCAGCCTCTTTCAGATTTGAACAAGCTTAAACTTTATTTTTATATGAGACACGCAGAGTGGGACCAGGAGAGGTTTTGGCCCCAAAAGACTCTTTGTTAGTTTTTTTAGTAGGATTTAGGGGTTTGTTTGGATACCAGGTTAGCTTGAATTAACATACCACCCACATTTTGACTGGATATAAGCTAGAATAGACATTCAGTTTACATCTTTTCTGAATACATAAGCCTATAGAGTTTATATCACTTAATTGCTCTCCAGAAACTAGGCAAATTTGGATACAGAATTAGATAAGTTTGAAAACACTTATATACACATACAGGCTATATTATTTCCCCACTTGGATGCCTGCTTAAGTTTGTTAAGCTTTGGCATCATTATTTTCAGAGTTATGGGGTGGGTGGCTATCTGTGTTTTTACTGCATCATTTATTAAAGCATGTACCCTAACTATTAATTAGGGGAGGAAGCAGAAAAGTATGATGAGAGCATAGGAGGAGTTCCAGGTGCACACTGCTTTGACTGCTGATTTTTCCCACTAATTTTTTAAGTAGGGCTCAATGATAAAGTTTTTTGGGGGGATATTGGGGGCTCCTCATGGCCTCAGGAGGAAGTCCTCTTCAGAGTGGCAGAATCTTGGGGAGGGTTTTCCAGCAGCCATCTTGGGAGCCATTGATGTCCACATGGACATCTTGCTAGGTTTCAGATCCACCCACTGATTTTGTATCTTACTAGCCTGCTTTATTCCCCCCTTAGAGGGTTTACACCTTTAATTTTAAAGGTGTGCTGAAGGGAGATGATCATTCTTCTGTAGCTACTTCATGCTGGTTAGAGGCGGTAGTTCCTACCTGACAAGGTGTAACACCCTCCCTGTTATTCTAGGTTGGAGGAAGATAGATGTGGCAACTTGGGCAAAGTTGGATGAAATTCCCATATGGCTAATAAGATGTTGATTCTGGAAGAAATAAACTTAATTAGAATTTTGAGAATATATGACTCTACTAAGACATATTGGATGAAAGTTCAGGTGTCTGCAAAGGCTGCATTTTTCCAAAGTTGGTGGGAAACAGTATTTTTCCTTGAGTTATTTTATGCTATTGGGTAACTTTAGAGAGAAATTGCAATAGACAAAAGGTTTAGGTATAAATTGCCAATTTCAATTTTTATGGTAGGAGTGAAGAATGGGAAGAGGCACTACCCTTTTAGGTAAGTTAAAGGAAATGAAATCAGACAAAGTTTGGTTTTCCTCCCCTCTAACAATAGGCATTAGGGTTAGAGTTAGTGGGAACAGTTGTCTTTGATATAGTCACTACTTAGTTTTATTTTTTGATGAGGTATTTTAGGCCATTCAATGACTGGCATTTGTACATCCCATCAGGTGTTTTTGGTGAACTGGCACTTTCTTGGGCAGCTGGCTTCATTCAAGATTAGTGCACCAAGCCAGATATTCCTTTAACTTTAACAGCTGTGGGAGTGATGAGACCTACAGAGTAAAGTTGTTTTTAGTGGGTTTTTTTTTTTTTACATTTTTGGTTTTAACTGAGTAATTCCTAGTAATTTTTTGACTGTTTTTACCAGGCTTTGGTTTTTTTGTAAACCTGGTTGGCTAGGCTGATTAGGGCATTCTTCCCCAGATGAGTGGCTTGGTGAGGTCCATGAAGGACTTTCCACTGCACTGCTACTGGCAGATAGCCTTGAGTATCTTTAACAAGTCATCCATTAATTTCCAGGGTGTATTCCAGGCTAGTTTTAAACTTTGGGTATGGACACTTAGCTTTGCTTTCTGGGCTGAAGTTCCAGGGGGAAGAGCTTTGGCCTCCATGAATTCAAACTGAGAAATCACTGCATAGACTGCCTTTTTAAAACTTTTCTTAAAAATTTAAAACTGCTTTCATTTGTGACCCATTTAATGTTTGGGTTCACAAGACATTCATCCTTTAAATCTGGCTGGCTTGAGTAGTTTGGGTTAAGAGTCTCAAGACAGGAGGGGAGAAGGGGTTCTTCAGGATCTGACTTTGGGCCCTCTCCCTGTAGTAGGGTGGCCAGGTTCAGAGTTTGACACACCCTTATTTGCACCTTGGGGTTTTTTATTAATTGGGTTTGGTATTAAATAACTATCTACTAGTAAGCCCCTGGTAGCTCCTGCCTCAAGCACATTCTTCACCTGGTGTGGGGTGAAGATTGAGAGGTTGCCCCCAAGCTAATTTGTTGGCTTTTTCAATTAAAAGGGCTGTTGGCTCCACTGCTCGAAGGCAAGGTGGCCATTCCTTTACCTTACAGACATGTTCATTAACTACTCAGAAAATGAAGTTGACCAGGACTTTTAACATGTTTAATGCCCTTTTGCATATGACTTACTAGGAGTATTACCATAATCCTCAGACATATATCTAGAATAAGCTATAGGTACAGTATTTAATACTAATTAATGTACTACTCTATGCATAAGTTTCTCCTTGAGCTCCAATTAGTAGCTTTAAGTTTCAGGTTTGCAATACCATACACATTATCTCTCCATGGGAGCAAGCTATAGTGACAATTATGGTTAACTTCTCCTCACAGTACTTTGGTATTCATTGCTCCACTTGATATGTTCTTCACAGAAGCTACAGCACCATTGGCCCTAGAGAGAAGCTAGGAAAGTAGGTTCCAGTATTTCACCGGCCTGGTACATAGCACTGTTTGGCACTATAAAACAATGCCAATTTGGAGGTGATATCCATTGTACATTTGGCTGCAATGAGTTATTGTTTGCTGCTTCAGGAGTTTGAAACTGCAACACAGTTCTCATCCACTTCAGGAGCATGAGCAGAGATGTGGTTGATAACTTTCTTATTTTAGGGGTCAGTGACCAACCTAGTCAATAACTCATATGGAGAAGTACCCTGCAGTGTATTGAGCACCTGGTTTGAATGCACAAGAGAGTCTGACAATGCTGAAGTCTATCTCTTGATTTTTATATACATTTTAAACATTTTTAATGCAATGTGTTACATATTAAATGAATTTTAGTACTTTGCTTTTTCTACACTTTTACCATGAAGACATTAATTACACACTTACTTTACTTTAGCAATAGAGAAAAACTAATTTTTTTTCTATTTTTAAAATGAAAAATGAAGATTCCCAGTGGAATTAAAGTAACTTTTCATTACCACACTTCTATATGCACGTTGAGGTGACTTTCAGAATGATTTTATTGCCATGAAGTTCCTTTTTGCCATTAACATCAATTTAGGTTTTTAGTTAATAATGACTTCTTAGAACTAACTATTTAGATATTTCACTTTAGAAGATGCTTTTACAAGCTTTTTTTTTTTTTATTAAGTACCTCATGATTTAATTTTTTTCCAATTAATGTCAACATTTAATACATAAAATTTTGCCCCTTCCCCTCCCCTCCCCTCCCCTCCCCTCCCCTCCCCTCCCCTCCCCTCTTTTCTTTTCTTTTCTTTTCTTTTCTTTTCTTTTTTTTTTTTTCTTTTTATAATTAACCACCAATACACAGACTGGTTAATTTACCTTAGAATACAATTAGCAACTGATGGATTTTACTATATGCATTTAAGAGAGGGCAGATCTACATTTCTTCAACTTAATTTTATTAGATATCAACTTAGAAATTTTTTCATAGTAAAGACTTAATACATACAATATTAATTTATTAACTTAGTATTTTATAAATCAAAGAGAGAATACCCAATTTAAATAAATTGAAACTGTTATAGTTTATACAAATAATTTTTTTCCATTTCTTTACAGGGAGCCAAACCCTTTTTGATATAAACTGATTCTTAATTTTTTCTGCTTAGAAGAGTTTTGATCTGTTACACCAAGCTCCTCCCTCAGAGCTTTTGCAAAGATAAGGCCCTGGGGGTGGGTAAATTATAGAACTCAGGATAATCCCTTTCCCTTTTTTTAAATAGTTGCTATATTCAGATTTCTATATGACCTTTTGTCCCCTCCAGGTTTTTTAGCTTAATGTGTGTTCTAGAAGTATTTATTACATATAAAACTGCATATTTAATTTGAACAAATTGAACAGAGCTTTTGTTAAGAATTATTTGTTAATTTGATATTATTATCCTGTTGTATGGAGATACATCCTGAGCAAATAGGCAGGCATGAATAGTTTGACATAGAAACACAACTTAGTTACTTAAAACTTTCATTCTTTTAAAAAACAAGTTTAACTGGAAAACAACATTTGAAAGATTTTCCATAAGGCTTTTTTTTTTTTTAATTTGCACTATGACCATACACTTTTACACAAGAAATTTTTTCTTAATTAATGGCTGATAGCTAAAATGTTTCCAATACTCTAATACAAGTTTTCTTTTCCTCAGAACCTTATCTATTACCTTGATTTCAGCAGACCCTGGATAAGCAAGACTAATTACTTGTATATTCATTGAGGCTATTAAGGCTTCCGGGAAACTGGTTTCTCTCAAGAATTACTACTTTTAGGAACACCAACAGTCAAGGCAGGCTTCTTTTACTTCTCAGTCCTCAGAGATAACAAGACTCCCCTCATGGACCCTGGACTGGGGAGTGGTGTCTAACCTCGAGGGTTAAGAATTCTACCAGGCAGTGATTTAGCCCACACTTGGAGCCATGAGAGAAAGCAGGGTTATTAACACCAGTAGAACTGAAACAGGGATGTCTCAAATCTGTTTGTTTTTTTCCCAAGCCATAGGGGCAGAAGTTGTTAAGAAATAACCATATGCATAGGCCAGGGGTGGGGCTAGACTTGTAGTAACCATAAACAAAGGCAAACTCAGTTTATAATTACCATTACAATAGCTGAAGTTTAAGGGTTAGGTGAGGCTAGTTATAAAATAATCATAATTAGAGGTAAGTTTAATTTATAATTACCATTACTATAATAAATGTGAGATGGATTTGAAGTAGCCATAACCAAAGGTAAATTAGTTTAAGATTACCATTACAATAGCTGAAATCTAGGCTACATTTACTTCATTGTAAAAATTTCAGGTTTTTTTTTGCCATTTTATATATAAAGGCATTTATACAATGATTTTACCTCTTAGTTTCTAGAAAGTTTTCATTTAAAATGAATTTGGGCACCTTTATTTATTAACCAAGCAATTCAAATAATTTATTAATAGCAACTTTGTGAAGTTTCTGGGTATTTTTTCTTTCACCAATTATATAAATTTCACTTGTGATTTATGCATTAAATGTACTAGCAAGAGAGTATTGAAAGATTTATTTTTAGGTTACCTTTCATCATTATTCAATTCTAAACAGGTGAACTCCTAATCCGATTTTCCAGGCATATGCAAACTGACAAAGTTAAATGCAGATTTAAAAATTGAACACAGAGTTAAGCACAGATTAAAACAGAAGAGAAAATTCTATACCTTTAGCATTTCTAGGAAATTTTTTTATTTTAATTGATGGCATATGACCTCCTTTTATTTTGATCACTATGTGCACCTTTTATAGGCACAACCAATTTTACACTAATGGAAGTTCAAGGCTTATTTTTTCATTTCTTTAAGGAGACACAATATGAGGTTTTTTGGCCTTGGATCTATCTGTTCTCTTTCTTTATGCTTGTTTAACTGGAATTCAGGGTTCCACAGAGACTGTTCTGTGGCCATATAGCCCAGCAGCAAGCAGAACTTCCTGATTCCTGAGGAGAGACTCCCATGAGAAACCCACTGGCATGCCAGAAGTCATGCTTATCATTCTAGGAAGAGTGAAGAGACACCCTTTTAGTTGACCCACCTGGTGTCCCAGAGTTCCAGCCTAACCAAAGTTCACCCTTTCACACAGTTCAATACCACCATCTGGAAGCATGAAAACATACAATGGCACTGAACCAATGGACAAATAGTAAAGAGTCACAGCACACAGAAAAAAACATAAAGTTCATTAATTAGACTTTTACTTCTTATTCTTTTGGTATGTGGTTTCGAAGCTTTCAATGATTTCCCATTTTTTATTTTTATTGCTTTTAAGAATTTCGACTGGCACCAAGAGGACTCACACAGTATTAATTCACAGTTTTGGGGAAGTGTCTTGTTCTCAGACATGTAAGCTATGGGAGGGGTTTATGAGGGAGGGGAGCTTCCATCAGGACCCTTCACCCATGCTTGCCATCTACAAAACAAACTCAATTGCATTCCAGCACCAAAACAAAGAACTATTTGTGGTCAAACTTTTCCACTGCTCAACTCCTATACAGACGAATGTTCATTACAAAAACCAATCCACTTTTCTGTAACCAAGACCCTCCAAATATATACCAATATCTCAGGATGGGAGGGAGTGGGACTTAAACCCACAAAACCTCCCTCACCACTGCCATACCTTTAACTTGCAGCTAACCAGAACCAAATAGTAGGTTGGTATAAACCCCAACTCAGATGAAGAGCTCCAGAGCATGCCTTCACTGCTCTTGACCAGATGAGGTTGCTACAGAACTGCAGTTTAGGAGTCTCCTCTTACCCCATGTTCTCCACAGTTAGACACACACAGCCACCACTTTTTTTTCTTTTCAGACCTGGAGAAGATGGCTTTCCCCCAACTTCCTGGGAGTACTAGGTCCTTGTGGGGTTGATCAAGCTCCTTTCTAATGTTTAGGTAGGCTTTTCTTACACTATGCCCCCAGGTGACTTACCCATCTGGCATGTGGAGCTTTTCTGTTCTGTTCTCAGGGTTTCCCTTTAAAGCCCTCAGTGCCTCTGGTTTCTTTTGGGAGGGCTTCATTGGAGTCCATAACATCTTTCTGGAGTAAAGGTGTCAGGGGCACCCAAGGCTGGAGTTCACCTGGGCCCTCCCGACTTCCTCAGAGGTATCTGAGAGGGGCAACAAAATGCTCATGTCTCTGGCCTTCGCGTGATTCTGGATGAGCCTCCAGAGATGTAGTGGAAGCAGAGAGAAGTTAGTGATTGTCTCTTGAAGGCTAGAACATAGGAATTCTCTGAGAAAGAAGGTTTATTATGACTGGCCGTGCCCAGCAGATTCCTGTCCAAAAACCCAAGCCCTGTGTCAGTCTTGTAGGTTGCTTTTATACAGAGAGCATGGGGGTAAAGCTAGGAAGCAGTGGGTTGAAGGGTAAGGTTTTGGTTTCTCAGGGCTTGGGGTCTTTCTGGGTAATAGGCAGGGAGGCCTGGGTGGTGTGATTACAAGAGGTGGGGTTGCAGTTCTTAATTGTTTGCAGGCACACATGGCTTATGCTGGAATGTTAAGTTTTGTGAGCTTACACACGTATCCCGGGTTCTTCTTGAACACACATTCAGGCTAATACATGCACAGGCTATATCAACAATAGAGCAATAAACACTTTAACTGATATACACTGGTAAAAATAACACTGATTGACTCATGGGCTGATGGAAGACTTGGATAGATCAGTGGTCATTGACCAAGATGGTCCTGATCAAGGCAAAAATTAAGATTTGTGGAGAGGAAGGCAGCGAAGGAGAGAGTCCATTATTCTGGCCCAACTTTAAAGAATCTCAGGACTCAAAAATATATGTTCAATAGAGATCAACAGCAAGATAAAAGATGGACTGAAAACAGACAGATTACTGATGTCTCTGTAGGGAACCAATGGCTTACTCATTTTACATTGCTCACCATGAGCAAAATGACTGGTAGTCAAGCATTTGGCCATCTGAGATGATTCAGTAGGCAGCACAATAAATGTAAACAAACACCTTCAGCACTGTGCAACACACACAGTGAACCTAATATAAATTATAGATTATATTTATAGTATAATTGCAATGATATTATTTCACCTATTGTAACATAGATACGACACCAATGTGAAATGTTAATAGTAAGGAAAACTGCTTATGGGAGGCAGAATTTGGGAACCCTGTACTTTCTGCATGATTTTTCTGTAAACCTACAACTTCTCTAATAAACAATAAACAAAGAAAGTATGCCCAGGTAAGGTGAATTCTGCATTCTTGCCTTTATTAATCAAACTTTAATTGCATTCACCACCAAATGGCTTTGATAAAATCACAGTGGTTTCATGTCCACATCCATGAAACTCCAGGGCACTGTTTATTTCCTCATTTTTAACTATTAAGAGACCACCACATACCAGCTGGTGCTGATATACATTGTAACTGAAATAGATCTGGATGAACAATCAAACAAAAAAATTCCTGTGGGAGGAGAAACAAATTTAGGGGAAAAAGCCCCACAAAGCTAAATATAAAATGAACTCCAAATTAATATCCTCATAGATATGACAATACAGAATTTAACAAAAACAAGGAATAAGTGGCAACCAGAAAGAAATAGCCAGAGAACAGGAAAGCACTTATCAAAAGAAAATTAAGATTGTAAAAAAAAATTATAAAGAAATAGAAAGCTTTGGACAAAAATATCATAGAAAATCTATCAGAGGGCAGAATAACAGTAGCATGCACAAGAGACAAAAAGATAAAATAAAATTTAAAAAACAAAAAGACTTTTCCCCCAGTATTAATGCTATAGAATGTCCTAAACTGAAGATGCAATCTCAGTATGCCATGTACCAAGTAAGGATGGAGCACAATGGATGAGAAAAAGAAACATACTTGGATACATTACTGTAATTTTAAAAGTCTAATATCAAAAAGTGATTCTAAATATATGTGGAGAATATTAAAGCACTTAAATAGTTTGCAATACTGAATGCTGTAAGAAAATGGCACAAGAAAATAAAAATTTTGAAAAGAAATGAGTTTAAAACTAAGAATCTATACTAAACCAAACTATCATTCAAAAGAAAATGCAGAGAAACAAATTTAAGAAATGCTGGCACTTATAAGGTTTTTTCTTGCATGTGCTTTTGTAAGAATTATGCTCAACAAAATAAAGCAAAACCATGAAAGAGATAATCAAGAAACTTGGAAGCAGTAGATTGAAATATGTAGAGTTATAAAGGGATATTTCAATATCAGTCATTAGAACATGCCTAGAGAGCAGACAACTCCAACTGGAACAGAATATAAAAATGTCCTGGAAGCTGAACACTAGAGTAAAGGAGCATCTTTACCTTAAGTAATATAATGTAGAGATTGGGAAAATAATGAGGCTTTGGTGAAAATAAATAATACTAGGGGAAAAAAAGACATGTATAATAGAAACTCCAAAAGAACCATAACCTTGAATTTAAAATAATATTGCCAGTAATTTGCTCTGCAATGAAAAGTACTCATGTAATCAAAATAATATTTAATGTTTTTAAACAACCCAACTAATATTCAAAGGATATATTGGAAACAGGGTTGGATTAAGAAAACTAGTGACCATCTAATCTATCATTATATGAAATTAGAAGATTGTATGTAAACATGATAATGTAAAATCGCAGAATAAAATGTTTAGAAAAATGGAGATAACAATCAGTAGGAATAACTCAGAACTGAGTGTGATCACTAAGGTATATTAATTAGGAATGGATACATATTGCCACTTTTTGTAAGAATTTAATGTTCCAGTAAAATTGTTTTAGCACCTTTATTGAATGATAATTTATACACCATAAAATCCTCCTTTTAGTGTATAATTCAGTGATTTTTGTAAATTTACCAGCATAGACACCCATCAGCACAATCCAGTTTTAGATCATGTCAATTACAACCCTCACGATTGTAATCATTTTATCCTCATTCCCACTTCTAGGTCCAGGCAACTACTAGTCAACTTTCTGTCTCTGTGGTGTTCCCATTACTGACATTTTATATGATTTCATTTTAAGCTGCAATGAAAATCCTTGTATAGACAAATTTACCCATGATTGTAGCTACTTAAAAGTGAGATCAAAAGATAATTTTACATTTAGTTTTTCTTGAAAATTTGCATTTAGCTAGATTTGATATTAATTTGAGTTCAAATTAAGTCACCCAGAGTGAAAAATATTTCTAAAATTTTAAATGATTTTCATTCATATTAGCTGGAATAGGGCTATATATAGTCACTTTTGTGGCTTGGACAATTTTCATGTTTTGTCTTTGTTTACATATAATAGCAGAATAGCCTTGTTTCTCTGGCTTGATCCTTTATGTTCACAGAATAGCCTTTTCTGCTTTTGATGCTCTATGAAATCAAACAGTTGGACAACAAGACCTAAGTGTGAATGGCAGGCCAGCCTCAAATTTTAAGGACTGCTTTTGTTCTTCTCAATATAATTTATATAAAATTTTAGTTAATATCAAGGAGCTCTATTTTCAGTTCTTTTCTTAAAATTCTCCAATATTTAAATGTATTTGAAGTAATTAATTTGGAACTATAGTGACCAGCAGTGTCTAGAACTCTTGGACTAAAGAATTTACCTAGTTTCTAGTCTTTCTCAAGTCTTTGTCCCAGAATTATTAACTTCACATAATAAGGGCCTAAAATGTCCAGTCTTAAGATTCAGAATAATAGGGGAGGAGATAGACTAGCAGACATACAATAACCAAAACACATAGGGTATTACACGATGTGAATTTCTTGCCCTCATGATGGGGTTGTTGAAGGCAGGTAAATTACTTAAGATTTATGGTTAAGTGTGCCATTCTTTTCCAGAAATTCTTAAAATATCATCTTTTTCATAGCAACATCATTTTCATAAATCAAATAAAAAGAGTGATTTTAAATGATAACCACTATTGTTGAAAGATAATTTTAAACTTTCTGTTTCTGTGCACTCTCAGAGACTATACGTCTCCTAAAAAATTGTTTTCTTCATTATTTATAAGATATTTTAATGTTTTCCTCTTAGTGTTTTTTTGCTTTCAGAGAAATTGATTTTTTTCTGAACTATAGGTTTCCACTTACATTTTTTTGTAGTGTGTTTAACATCTGGTGTTAGTAATATTTTGTTTTGTTAAATTGACCATCCTTTCCTTCATAGATTATGATTTTGTCTGTAAGAAAAGAAACTATTCCACCTCCTGAAAACTTTCTTTTAATTCTGTCTTTTTTTATTTTTTATTTTAAATGAAATATGTGGTTTTGCATGTTATGTAATGTTAACAGAAATCTGATACTTTGACTACATAAATTTTTGGTTGTCTCACAAACAGATATAAAATAATATATTATTTCTTTTGTAAACAAAAATGACCCTTTCAACAAATATTTTAAAATATTAAAAATTCATGCAACAATTGTGTTGATTTCTGGGTTCTCTATTTACCTATGTTATATCTTCATTATGTACAATGTTAATTTGATTACTGAATATATATACTGCATTTTAATTGCCACCTATGATCATTGGTCCACATAATTTTTCAAATTTCATTTGTCTTTAATTCCAACTGAAATTTACATCAGAATTTTTCCAAAATAACTCATTAAGGATTTTGATTAGAATTTTGCTGGTTTTGTAGATTAATATTGGAGATAAATATTATCTTTATGGTACTTGATTTTTTCATGTAGGAACATCATAAATCTTTCTAGGTTTTCAGGTTCTATTTTATTTCCCTCACTAAACTCTTATAGATGGCTGAATTCTATGATAAATACCCTAACTTCCTCAATCCTTTGTTAATGTTTAAAGAGCAAACACCAGGGCACAAAACAAACCTACCTAAATGAGTGCATATTTACAATTCTTTCTTTTCTTTCAGATGTTATATCCACGTTAACTGTAGTCATTTTTTTAATGCTGAAGAACAAATAAATCCAAAACTTAGTGGCTCAAACAGCATTCCTCACTTATCTCTCACAGTTTCTGTGGTTCTGGAATTCAGGCATTGGAGAGCTGATTGTGCCTCCACATCTCTCATGAAGTCACAGTCAAATATTTGCTCAATCTCCAGCCATCTAAGACCATGAATGGGCTGGAAGACACACTTCAAGGTGGCTCATCTACGTGGTGATTATTAGACAACCTCAGTTTCTCTCCACAAGGGCCTCCACGGTACAACTTGAGTATTCTCAGGACATGATATTTGGCTTCCCCAGAGAAAGAGGTCAATTTGAATGTGGAAGCTACAATACCTTTCAGGACCTAGCTTTGAAAGCTATGCATTATTAGCTCCACAGTATTTTTTGGTCATTCAGGCTACCCATATTTAAAGTGGGAAGATTCATGAAGCAAGTTTCATTGGGCCGTCTCATACAATGGATACTATTCAGTGTCATACACAAATCTCAATTGTACCATCAGATGAGTTTTGATTCATATATAAATTCTCAAACCACACCCCTATGAAGACATAGAACATTTCCATCACACCAGAAATTTGTCTCTTCCTTTTCCCAGTCAATCGCATCCCCCAGAGCAAACACCTCTCTTATTTATTTTCACCATAGATGAGTGTCACTTCTTTAAGCACTTCATACTTAGAAAATCGTATTGTATATGTAATTTTGTTCCAGCTACTTTTATACAACATGTTATCTGAGAAGCAACCATATGATTGCATGAAACGGTGATCTCTTATTTTTATGTCAAATGCTTTAGATTACATAAATGTTACATTAATATAGAGGGAATTCCCATACACCTCACCTCCTTCCATACACCTCACCTCCTTCCTCTACCACACTTTCCTACATTAGCAAAATCTTTCATTATGATGGTGTATTTGTTACACTCAATGAACACATATTGAAGTATTGCTGTTAACTGTGAACTGTAGTTTACATTATAGTTCACATTTTGCCCATAATTTTATAGATCATGACAAAATATTGTAATAACATTGTATGCACAATTGCAACGTTATGCAGGACGATTCCAATCTCCCAAACATGGCCCCATGTTACACCTATTTTTCCCTGACTCTTCCCTCCTAACCTCTGGTGGCCACTGCCTTTATGTCAATGAAAAAATTTCTTCCATTGCTAGAATAATCATGTCTTTAATAGAAGGATTCTTAACCAGAGATCCACAGATACCCAAGGGATCCATGGAAAGATTTTAGGGATTCCCTGAGGTTGAATTTAAAAAAAAGCTTATTATCTTTATTGTCTCTGACCTCTAACTGAAATCCAGCATTTCCTTCACTTATAAATGTATGCAAGAAATAAAATATAGTAGAATTCATTTCATCTGAATGCCAAAGGTGTATGTGGAACAGAAAGAGTTGAGAACCCCTGCTTTAATAGAATAATAATGTTTGCCTTGTTATCCAAGGTTTGTTTCCCAGTCTTGAGGATTTAGGGATGGTGATGCCCACTTTAATTGAGAGGAGTCTTATATTCCATGAGGCAGATGGGTGGGAGTATCTTGCTTGCAATTGCAGGCACTCTCTGTTCCCTGGGATGGGCATTGTCCATCATCATATCCTTGTTGACCTGGGTAAGTCCAATGAACTGGAGAGTAGGTTTTGCAACTCTGCTGAGATTCAGAGTTCACCTGGCATGTAAACCGACCAAAGATTTAAGTCTTTGGGAAATATATTTAACAAATGTAGTGCCAAATATAGTTCCAAATTAAGGGGCAGAAGAAGCTTTTGTAGGGAAACTATCAATGAATCTAAGTCTGTTATACTGGGGGGCATAAATTCCAAAGTAAGGCCCATGGATAGGGTGCAGAAATCCTGAGCTTGCATGTCCTGCTTAAAGTGTCTAGATGTCTCTAGAGCCCTCAGGAGCTCTGCTATTCCAGGCACTCTTTACTGTGGCAGTCAATGTGATCCTGCTGAGATGTGCAGGAGAGTAACCTCTGTAAAGACCTCCTGACTCACTTTGAAATCTTTTAGCCATAAAAACTCATTTGTATTTACCATTTCCCCCTTTTTGTCAAGGTGTTTTCCCAGACTATGATTTCTTTCAAAACAACATTATATATAATTATCACCTGATATTATATCAGTAGGATTAGACTGCACATCTACTTTAAATTTTAAGATAGCCAAACTGAGGTATATAGTTTGGAACTTCTCCCAGTTTATTGAGTTGTCCTTATTTCTAAATGGTACATAAATATTTGGACATTCCTATCTGCTTTATTTCTTCCATTCTTCTTATTTAATGCTCTTTGTCTGAAGGTAAAATTGATATTTAATATTATTAATTTAAATATATCAATGGAACAAATATAAAATCCTTCTTAAATGACAAAGCAAAATTTTAAAAGGGCAAGAAATACATATAGGTGGTTGAGTAAAATGCTTTTTATCCATATATGCATATCAGGGAACAGAAAAATGATAGAATATAGCCAAATCTATTGAGTGTATCAACAAATGTAATAGGGCAGAATTCATCAAATAAAAATTATATTAGATTATCCTGTACAGCAAAATCCAATTCATAAATTATAAGAAATATAATTAGAATTAAATAATTAGGAACATTTGAAAATAAAAGAATGGGTAAATACAATAAAAATTTTAAAATTTCACTTGCTCTTTCATTTGCAGTCAAGGCATAATTTGGGGGAAAATGAACTAAATGAGACAAAGAAGTGAAATTTACAATCTTAAATGACCCTATCATATAACTCTATTTAAAATATACAGAAAATACACAGAAATACTATAGTATAATAACAGAAAATTTTAACATATTACTCTTACTATTAAACTGTTAAGAATGAATATAAAATACTTAAATATAAATATATTATATAATATAAATATACTATAAACAGCACACTTTGAGGACAATGAAATAAAATTAGAAATGATTAACTAGTAACTTGGATCATAATATTTGAGGTCTAAATTTTAAAAGAGGTTTGAATCAAAGGTAAATAAATAAATTGCATACTTTAGTAATAAAAAAACTAAAACACAACATCATAATCTATGGGATATTTATAATGCTGAAATCAGAGGAAAATTCATGCCTTCAAATGCTTATATTAAAAGAAAGAATTAAATATCCAATTTAATCTCAAGAAATAATGTAAAATAAACTAAAATGCATCAAAAAGAGGAAATTAAAAAACCAACTAATAGTTTAGAAAACTGAAAACACAGTAAAAAATAACAGTGTATTATTTAAAATATTCAGAAAAATAAACAATTGGTTTTTTATTCCATTGTGGGAACATATGCATAACATACAATTAACTATTCTAAGCATTTACTTGTACAATCCGTTAGTATGATGCACTTTCATAAAGTTGTACAACCATGACCACTGTCTTTCATCACCCCAAATAGAAAATGATGTCCCCATTAATCAATAATTTCCCATTTCCTTCATCTTCCCAGCTTCTGATAACCATAAATCTGCTTTCTGTCTCTATGGCCTTTCCTATTCTAGGATATTCCATATAAGTGAAAGCATAATGTATGCCATTTTTGTGTCTGACTGTTTCTTTAACTTAACATAATGTTTTTTATATTTTTCTCTATGTTGCACCATGTAAAAGTGCTTCATTCATTCAATTTTATGACTAATATTCTGTCATATGGATTACCACCTTTTGTTTATCCATTCATCCATTGATAAGTATTTGGATTGTTTCCACACCTTGACTATTGTGAATAGTGAGTGCTGTTGTGAAACTTCAAACATTTGTTTCAGCATTTTCTTTTAATTCTTTTGGGTATATCCTAGTATATAGCTAATTACTTGGTCACATGGTGTTTCTTAACTTTGTGAGGAAACACCAAAGCCTTTTCCACAGTGCCTACACAATTTTGCATTCCCACCAGGAATGTATGAGGTTTCTAAATTCTCCACATTTTTGCCAGCACTTGTTATGATGAAATTGTCTATGAAATTAGAATCTATGAAGATGGAGTCCATGCCTAAGTTTTTTTTTTTTTTTTTGCCACTTTTCTTCCTTCACCAAATTAGGGTCTTAAATGAGACTGGAAAGGAATGTTCAGTGCCTAGCCATCACTGAAATGCTAGTAAATATTTTTAAATTAGGTGAAAAAAAGATTCTGAGATATTGTAGACATTGTTGGGCAAGAGATAAAAATTGGGTCTATGTCTTGAAACTTCATCAAACCCAAAACTGTGGCTGTTTCATTTGTTCTCCTTTAAACTGTCCTGGTCACATGTTGGAAATGCTGATGACATCCGAGGAGTGCAGTGCTTCTAATTGGAAATGAAAATGCAGTGGGTCCATGGCAGCAGATGTAGATAGCAGCATCACCTCAGAGCTCTTGCCCACTACACACTTCTTTGCAATTTGAAGCAGATATAAAGTGATTGGGTAGAGCAAAATCACAGATGAAGGATTTGAACCAGTAAGAGAGATTTTTGTGAGCCCAATATCAGTGGTAGGCAGTAAGTAGTCTGAGAGAAATAATGACTTTATGTCATACATTTTCACAATAAGTGAACCAGAGTCTTCAATTTAGCCACCCCACACATGCCAGTGAATTCCCTGCCTAGGTAGGTTAAGGAAGAAAGTCCCGACTGTTCAGATGAGGTAAATACAGATGGATGTAATTTGAGAGGGAGTCGTTATAAAAGAGAAGTTCATGAAGATTTGGAAAGAGTGACTGATTCATGAATGAATAAAAGGAAGAAGAAGCAAGAAACAGGTATTTAGAAAGAAGGACAAAAAGAGCTGGACTTGAGGAAATCCACATAAAGAGAACACCTGGCAATGAGGAAAGACAGTTAATGATGAGATCCCAGGAAGAGGAAAGGGAAGGTAGAAATCAAGTAGAGTCTTTCTTTCTCGTTCTCAATCTCTCTCTTTTTCCGCCAGGGAGCAGTTTTTTTCTATAGTGAGGAAGATAATTGTGAACTGTGAGTTTGGAGTAATACCAAGACGAGTGGGGGCAGACAGATATCAACAAAGGTACAAATGGAAAACTGATTTCTTGGGGGAAGGCTAAATGTGTAGATGGCCTGAGGGATTGGCATAATATTTGTTGGGACTAGAGTGATCAATAGCCAAACCCTCAGAGATACCTTGTGTAGCCCTGTTTCTATACTCAGCCCCCTGGATAGTTCTTACCCTCTGCCTCCAACCTTTGGCTGGACAAGGATCTGGACCGTAGTATTTATAAAGTGATAATGCCAGATGCTAAGAATGACTTTCTCATGGATGATATGTGTGGGCTTATAAAGGTGAAGTATAAGCAGGTGTTAACTCTGCAACCTGAGCACCAAGAGGCTTTCAACAGACTGCTTGTTTGTAAGATGTTCCAGATCTCTGCCCTAGAGCCTGTTTCTCCAGCAGATGAAGTCATTTCCATCCACTAACCTTGCCCGAAGTGGAATGGGATTCTAGGATATGGAGTCAGTTTCTCATATGTGGGAATGTGCAAGCAAGGCCTTATTAATGAACACTTGTGATGCACACTTAGAAAATTAGAAAAAAACTTCAGTTCATGTTTAGCTTTGGCAACTTGTTGGCTCTCAGTTACCCCTTCTGAATCTAAATTTCTTTATCTGTGCAATGAGGCTCAATGATGTCAACTTCCTACTATGATATGATAATGAAAACAGAAAATGTTGTCCCAGGTCTCTACCAGCCATCTCTATGTCCCCTTAAAATAAAGAACACTCAGATCACTAAAGGAATAGTTCACTAGATATGGAAGATTTAATTAACCAAATATTTTATTTTGGTGGTCATAAATTTTAATTAGGACATTGTATCTACTTTCTAATATTCTGGAGCCTCGTATTAAACACTGTGTTGTTATGATGGGCTGGATTGACACTGACATTATAAGCCTCATGTTTTCACTTTTATTCTCTATATAAACTGAGACACATTTCCTCATTAAGCATAGAGTTTCTCGCTCTGGAAGCCTCCTAATTGAGATTAGCCCCATTAGGAACTTAATGGAGTAAGTCAGAGATTGTCTCTGATGCCATCTACAATTCTGAAAGTCCATGATTGTATATATATATATTAAGCACTCAATTGATGCATCTTGGACTTAAATGATGTGACTTTTACTCAGCCTTTTAAAGACTGAATTAGAAACAGCCAATGGAAAATAATCATTAAGTAAATACATAGACCTTTCAGAAATCACTGATATGCTTTCTGTTGAAAGTTTAACAATGTATCCAGATCAATACTTAGATAAGTAAAAAGTAGAATGTAATTAATACTGTAAGAAAGAGATGTGAATTAGGATGTTCAGTAGATCTTCTCCTGATAGAGTGATTTTTGGAGATGGTTAGATTACTTTACCCATCTGGATTTTTATGACACTTCCAAGAAATAAAATTATATTCTTCCTTGAAGTGGGCAATTATTCCTTATGATATTGTTTTTTAAAGATAATATTATAGTTATAGGATACATTGGTGGTATTGGAATTTCTCAGAAAAAGATTATCATACATTCAAAATATGGGGGGAAAACTAGGTTTCCTTATTTGTAACTGAGAGACTTTAGGAAATGCATAAACTCCCTGATGTTGTGTACAATTATTGGTGTGTGAGGGCATGTCACTGATTTATATATCCTTATATTAAATCTTAAAAGATTTGTTTAAGATACAAAATGTACCTTACACTTTATGATTATTGTGGGTTTGACATTTTGAATAATTATTTTCCCACAAAGGAATCTCAAAATAAGGTTAGTAAATATTTATGAGAAGACTTTTTCCACATAGAGTTTGGGGAAATTATTTTCATCTTGTAAATGAATGCACATGAAATCCTTTTACATATTTCTTTTATTCATGTAAATGACTGAGGCACCCTTCATGCTCAACTTAGCTTGACTAAATTTATAAAACCCATGTAATTGACATACCCCTGGGCCTTTCCCTAACGTCTTCCAGTATTTTTCCACTAGCTTGGTCTGGTCTTGAAAAACTCTTTTGATCCGTGAATAAGGTCATCCTTGCATATTTAACAATTTTTATTTCAATTTTATTTGAAGTAATATATTATTCTTTTTTTCAAGATTTATTTATTTATTTATTTCTCCCTCCATTCCCCCCCTCCACCCCAGTTGTCTGTTCTGTGTCTATTTGCTATGTGTTCTTCTTTGTCCGCTTCTGTTGTTGTCAGCGGCATGGGGATCTGTGTCTCTTTTTGTTGCGTCATCTTTTTGTGTCAGCTCTCTGTGTGTGCAGCAACACTCCTGGGCATGCTGAACTTTCTTTCATGCTGGGCGGGTCTCCTTATGGAGTGCACTCCTTGCACGTGGGGCTCCCCTACATGGAGACACCCCTGCTTGGCACAGCACTCCTTGCATGCATCAAAACTGTGCATGAGCCAGCTCCACACAGATCAAGGAGGCCTGGGGTTTGAAACCACTGACCTCTCATGTGGTAGACAGATGCCCTATTCACGGGGCCAAGTCTACTTCCCTTATTATTTCTTATTGTCCTAAATTTTCTTGTCCATATTCTCCTCTTACTGCTTGACTGGACAGTGAAATGAGAATGAAAAGGAGGTATAGTTTATCTAATATTTTCCATGCTTCAAAATAAATGGCATGTCATAAGATGGAGAAAAGATTAAAAATAATTCTGATATATTGAAGATAATTCTTTTACTTTAAAAAATTTTATCTTTTGAAGATGCATAGATCCCAAAAAAATGTTACATAAAAAAATACAAGAGGTTTCCATACATCTCACAACCCATTCCCCCACTCCTTCCACATCAACAATCTCTTTCATCACTGTGGCACATTCACTGCATTTGGTGAATACATTTTGGAGCACTGCTGCACCGCATGGATAACAGTTTACACTACAGTTTACACTCTCCCCCAGCACATTCAGTGAGCTATGGCAGGATATATAATTTCTAGCATCTTTCCCTGCAATATTGAATAGTTACAAGTTAGGTCAGTTGTGTTTTGTTTAACACTGATTTCCAGAAGAAAATAAACTATCACTACGGTTTGTTGCAATTGTTTTTCTTCAAATTGTACTGCTTCAGGATGGAAGGACTGATGACATCTGAGGATTCTAACTTCTGATTGAAGGTCAAAACTCAGTGGGTGTTTGGCACTAGATGTGCACAAAAGTATAGAGCTCTTTCCAACTCCTTCTCCCCAGTTAGGAATATAATGGGAAAGGGCAGAACCAAAGTACAGAAGAGAGGATTTGATAGATCAAAAACTGAGTGAGAGCAGGCTCCCCTTTTTTTTTGTGATAGGAGAAAAGCAGCCTTGCAGATTCCATGGTAACTTCTCTCTCATTTGCACAGTCTCTGCATCAGAACCCTCAGTCTAGCCAGACAGAATGTGCCCTGGGAATGATGTGAAGAATACCCGGAACCTTCATTTGAAAGGAGAGAAATAGGAAGAGATTTAAAATGGTAATAAGAGGGCATTTAGAGGTTAGGAAACTATTCCTGAGTCTGGTATGCACGAATGAGAGGAGTGATTAGGGATTAATGATGCAAGAGCTAGAGACAAGGAAATCCACATCAAAAATAAATAAATAAAAACCGAAGTAAAATTTAGAAAGTAAAAAGCCAATGTTAGGATATGAAACCCATAGATTAAAAAAAGAAGGAAAAGGGTCTGCCATTGAGGAAATGGGTCCGGTGGCCATTGCACTTGTACTTAGTGGGGCATGAAGTGCACTTGAATCTGCCTTAAATTTCTGAGGGAGCAGAAGTAGGAGTTATAGGTGGGATGGGTAGCAACTGCCAGATTGAGGAGAGCATCATCATAGTGAAGGGCAACCCAGGTGTCGGTCTACCAGGACTAACTTAATAACACACATTTTGCTTCACTTGAATTTAGATCCTAACATCTTTGGAGCCTGAATCTAGTAAATAAGGTAATTTTAACTCTATTTTTTACCAATTTTTATTGTCTTTTTAAAAATGAGATAAATAGGTCATGCAAAATGTTACATTAAAATACATAGAAAGTTCCCATATACCCCACTTACCACCCACCCTCACTCCTCCCACATCAACATTCCCTTACATCAATAAGGCACATTCATTGCATTTGGTGAACATAACCTGGAGCACTGCGACACCACATGGACCATATTTTACATTGTAGTTCACACTTTCCCCCAGTACATTCAGTGGGTTATGGCAGGATATACAATGTCCTGCATCTGTCCCTGCAATATCATTCAGGAAACTTCCAAGTCCCAAAAATGCCCCCATATCACACCTCTTCCTCCCTCTCCCTGTACTCAGCAACTCCCGTGGCCACTGTCTCCACATCAGTGATACAATTTCTTCCATTGCTAGAAACACAACAGTTCTATAGTAGAATAACAGTAAGTCCACTCCAATCCAGATTATATTCCTCTATCCTGTGGACCCTGGGATGGCGATGTCCACTTCACCTCCAAATTGAGAGGGGGCTTTGATTCCACATGACTGATGGAGGTGATTCTTCTGCTTGCAGTTGTAGTTTCTTTTATTTCTCTGGTGTAGTGGTTGACCATTCTCACCTCCCTATCAGCTGACCTGGGTAAGTCCAACTAACTGGAGAGTAGATGTTATGACCCTGCTGAAGTTCAGGGCCCAGCTGGCACATGGTCAGTCTACAGATTCAAGTCTCCTCAGCATACACAAACCCCAGTGCCAATCACAGGTTCAGTAAAAGTGACAGAAGAAGCATGTGTTGAGCGGTCGTATCTGACTCCAACTCTATCACACTCAGGAGCATAAATTCCAAAGTTGGGCACACTCACAAGGAACTGAAATCCAGAGCCCTCTGTCATGACTGTATAACCTCTGTGTCTCTGTATCCTTCAGGATCACCGCAAAAGGAGATTTTATCTACTTTGGCTGTCTCTGAGATCCTGCTGAGATGTGCATAAGCATGACCTCTCTGAAGACCTCTTAACCCATTTTAAAGATTCTTAGCCATATAAACTGATTTGTCTTTACCATTTCCCCTCTTATTGAAGATATTTTTCTAGTTGCATCACCATCTGGTGATAGGTAGCAGTCCCTTGGCACCAGGGAGGCTCATCTCTGGGAGTCATGTCCCATGCTGGGGGAAAGGTAATGTATTTACATACTGAGTTTGGCTTAGAGAGTGGCCACATTTGAGCAACATGGAGACTCTCAGGAGGTAACTCTTAGGCAGCCTGCAGATCTAGGCCTAGTTGGAATTTCAAGTACACAGCCTCTTAAGCATAGTCATCAGTATCAAGGGCCATCACTGGACCATTGTTCTTCATTGGTCTTTGCCCTTACACTTGGGGAATTGTTGCTGTTGTATTTGGGAATACAACAGAGCTGACCAGGATGGGAACTCAGTACTCCACCAGTTCTCATAAATGTTCTCAGTTTTTCTCATTTGATTCTTGCCCCGTATATGAGGAAAAATTTTCAATTGCAATTTTGTGCAATTGCTTCATGTCTTCTCTTCTTTGTGAACCATGATCTGCTCTGTTTGTTTTTGTGAAGAATTTTCTCCCCAGCTCCTATGATTTATTTACATTCTCTCTTGCATTTTTTCCTTATGCATTGAGTTTTGGCATGCTTTCTTATAGCATTTCAGTCACCTGCCCCTTTTTTTGGTGAGGCTTTTCTAGCCCTGCCCCCTCCAATTTCTTACTCATTTCAGTAACCCGCCCCATGGACTAAAACAGTACTTATCTAGCAAAGCCTGTTTTGTGTTTAGGTGGTCCAGTCACCTAAGATTGACTGAGTGCGTGTACCTCTTGCCAAAATTTCTGTTGTGATTTCTTTTTCTCCCTTTTTTGTTCATCTGGATGACCATTTTTATGTTGCATCCTTTGGATACTTCTGATCTGGGTTTGTGAGATATTGTGTCCCTGTGCCTGGATATTATGGGGTTCTCTGTTGCTGCTGTGAGTGGCTAAATATTCTGCATCCATGTCAAGGAGTACCTGGGCCATGCTGCTTTTATGTCTTTCCCAAACTGCTTGAGACCATGTGGGACTGAGGTGTTTGGACTGAAAGAGCTTGAACAGAAATATCCTAACTGATCTTGGAGAGACTTATACTTTTACTTCAATTAAGTATTTGCAGATTCTTTCCCCAGTCTTTATTATCTTTGCAGTTCCAAGCATGTCAAATTTGTCCTTTAATTACTTGAATCTGATGGGAAAATTTTTCAGAAGATATATTACCATGAGGATGACATATGCCAACTGACTTTTGACAATTGTGCTAAGTAAAAGCAGTAAGGAAATAATCATGTTTTCAAGAAATTATATGGTAAAAACTGGATATCCACAAGCAGAAGAACGTAATCAAGACCTTAAACATAAGAGCAAAAAATGTAAAAATATTAGATGATAACATTGGAGGAAATTTTCATGACCTGGCATAGTTATGCTACTAAAAGAACGAGATACAAAGTTAAAGAAATACATAAAATGAATGCATTAAATCTAAAAACTTCAGTACCTTAATGGAAATTATCAATAAATTTAAAAATACAGGGAAGCAGACTTGGCCCAGTGGTTAGGGCATCTGTCTAACACATGGGAGGTCTGCAATTCAAACCCTGGGCCTCCTTGACTGATGTGGAGCTGGCTCACATGCAATACTGATGTGCGCAAGGAGTGCCATGCCACACAGGGGTGTCCCCGTGTAGGGGAGCCCCACATGCAAGGAGTGAGCCCCATAAGGAGAGCCGCCCAGCACAAAAGAAAGTGCAGCCTGCCCAGGAATGGCACCGTACACACGGAGAGCTGACACAGCAAGATGATGCAACAAAAAAGAGGCACAGATTCCCATGATGCTGACAACAACAGAAGCAGACAAAGAAGAACACACAGCAAATAGACACAGAGAACAGGCAACTAGGGTGTGGGGATGTGGGGGTAAGGGGAGAGAAATAAATAAATATAAGAGAAAAACAAAAAACAACAAAAAATACAGCTTACAGAATGGGAAAAAAAGTTTTCAAACCACACATATCTCATCTGTGTTTAATATTAAGAATATACAAAGGATTTTTACAATGCAGTAAAACCAAATGACAAAGCACCCAATTAAAAAAATGGCCAAATTACTTGAATAGGTATTTATTCAAAGAAAACCTGTTAAAGGCCAATAAGCACACACAAAAAAGAAGCTCAAAACATTTAGTTCTTGGGGAAATGAAAATTAAAGCTACAATGAAATACCACAAAGATAATTACTATCCAAAAATTGATAGTTTGCAGAGAAATTGGAACTCTAGTGACTGTTAGGAATGAAAAAATATGTGGATATGGAAAGCAATATAGTCATTTTTTCAAAAAATTAAGTTGAGAATTACCATTGGGGCTAGGAATCCCATTTCTTTATATACCCAAAGTGGGTCATAAACAGGTATTTGTACATCAGTGTTTATAGCAGCATTATGCACAATATCCAATATCTGGAAACAACTCAAATGTCAAGCAATGAATGAATGGATAAGCAAAATGTGTTTCATACACACAATAAAATATTATTTGGTAATAAGAAAAAATGAAGTTATGTGACATGTTGCAACATGGTACAGACTTGAAAATGTTATGCTCTGTGAAATAAGCCATACAACAAAGGAAAACAATTTTATTGTATCACTCATAAGAGGTGACTAATCAGCAAATTCACAGCAATGGAAAGCAGACCAGAGTTTATGGGGGGAGGGGTAATGGGAGAAGAAGGAATATTTAAAAAATGAAATGCTCAAATAATGATGGAATATTTTTTAAAAATAAAGTATGGTATATCTATACAATAAGAATGCTTTTCAAAAATGCTTAAAAACTGATCAATACTTCAAAATACAAAATATGGTATATCAATAAAATAGGATACTACACAAACATAAAAGAATGAAGTTCTCATACACGCTGTGGGTTATAGCATAGATCAGTCTTAAAAACATTATGCAAGTGAACCAGACACCAAAGAACAAATACTCCATGATTTATCTCATAGGAAATGTCTTGAATAAGGAAGTCCATGGAGACAGAGAGTAGATTAGAGATTAGGAGGTTTAGGAATGGAGGAAGATTTACAGATTAGTGGATACAAAATTTCCATTTTAGGTTATGAAAATGTTTTTTAACTGATGGTGGTGAGGGTAGAACAACACTAGAAATTAATGCCACTGAATTGTATCTTTAAAATGCTTACCATAGAAAATTTTATGTTGTATATAATATATATAAACATTGTTATATGTGTATGGAAAAGGCATTAAAATGAATGTTAGCTCTCCTTAAGAGCCTCCCTATGAAAACATTTGAAAGAATTTGAGCATCAAAAATTTTTGTTAATTTAATATATTATGTCACTATGAATGAAAAAGAATCCTTAAATTCATTGTGATAATAAAAACAGTGAAGTGTGAAAGGGTAAACTCTCCTTTACCAAGGAATGTGAACTAATGCCTATAGAATGAACAGAACAATTCAAACTACCATATGTTTGATTCAGACAAAAAATGATCAGTAAATGATAAAATAATTTGGTCTTTTGTTATGCAGTTAATAAGGTAATCTTGCTGAGATTCAGGGCTCATCTGTCATATGAACAGACTGAAAATTTAAAAATATGAGAAATATATTATTTATTAGGTACAGTAAAAACCATAAGTTCAAATAAAATGGGTAGAATAATGATGATTAGAGAAATTATAAATGACCCTAAATATGTTATATTGGCGAAATAGGTTATAATATATTTCAAAATAGGGCCCTCCTAGGATATGTCGATTTCCTGAAGCTGTGTGCTTTGCTTATACTGTCTGGATTTCCCCCAAATCTCAGGAGTACATTTGTCTGAGGCGTTTTTAATTGTTGCAGTTAGTGACATCTGGCTGAGACCTCCAGAATTACCTCCCAAATCACTTTCCAATCTCTTAGATGTTAAAATTCTTTTCTTTTTAATATTTCACCCTTTTGGCCAAGGTCTTTTACCAAATGCATTGCTGGTTGGTGCTTGTTATTAATCCCTTGGTGCCAAGGAGGCTCATCCCCAGGAGTCATTTCCTACTTCAGGGGAAAGGCGTGAATTTATTTACTGAATTTGTCTTAGGAAGAGGCCACATTTGAGTAACAAGGAGATTTTCAGGAGGTAACTATTAGGTATTAATTATAATTGAGCTAAGTTTCATTTTTATAGGAATTATGTCCTTAACTACAAGCATTAAGACCAAGGACTTCCCATATTGGCCTGTTCACTTGTATTAATTGCTGCATATATATATGTTCAGGAGATTTCTGCCATTTTATTGAGAAAGTATCAGTATTCCCCAGAATAGGAGTTTAAAATTTTCTTGGCTACTCTGTGAGTCTCTAGCAAGAAAACATTCATATGCCATAGGGATTTGCACTAGGTGTATTTCTCCCCATATATCCCCACACTATGAACACCCTGTACCGGTGACATATCTTTACCATAGACCTTGAAAGGATATTATGGCCCCGTATTCTTAACCACAATCCTCAGTATAGAAAAGTCCCACAAATTTAGTAGCTTTAAATATCACCATTTATTTTCTCACAGTTGATATTTCAGAAGTCTCATGGACATAGCTGGTTCCTCTACTTAGAGCCTCACAAGTCTGAAATAAGCTTCAACCAGCTTAGGGTCTTATCTCTCTGCTCTCAGAGAGAAAATACCTCCATGATAATTCAGGTTGTTGGAAGAATTAATTTCCTTCTCAAAGATTCATGTGACCCCTTTTATCTTCAAAGCCAGCAAGAGCACATCAAATATGACTAATGCTTCAAATGTATGACTTTCCCTTCTGAGACATTTCTGAGACTTCTACTTCAATGGCTCATATGATTACATTGGACCTGCTGAGTTTACCCAGGAAAAGCTCCCTATTTTAAGGCCAGACAATTAGCAGCATAAATTATGTGTGCAATGGATGCAACATAAAATAAACATGGGGCAGTACCAGGTTTGAAGATCTGCATATGACATCATGAGACTATTGAAACTTTGGTCAAATTTATATATATAAATTTTATATGTATAATTGTTATATAAAAATTACGTATATATTTGTTGTGCTAACAATTTTATTATCTTTGGTTACTTCTTTGATCGTGTGTTTTATAAGGAAGAAGCAAGTAGAAAATATGATTAACATTTGCAATGTATTAAATTATTTTATTTTCATATAATAAAGCACTTGATCTACTTTAGAAACATCACATTTAAATTTTTTTTTTCAAAGCAGTCTTGAAATTTAAGTAATTCATGACATATGCAGAGCTTGAGGAAAAAGTCATACTGTCACCTCTTTCTCATATTGGGTGACAGACATCTGTCAACAGACTTTCCTGCCAAACCAGCTGTGGTCACAAATGTACCTGATATCCCAAGAGCAGAAAGGCTATGGAATCCAGTATGAAAAATCCAATGTGCAGCCTCTAATATAGGCTCAGCTTAAGAGGTTTTAAGTATATTTAGGGCAAGCAAGGTTTTTACCTCATATACTGAAACTAGACTCTATCAATGAATATGATATTAAAAGTGTGGATCAATGATTGTTAGAATGAATTAGTGACTCCTGTCTGCCCCTGTAAATTTTATCCCCAACTTTCATGCCTTCTTTCCCTCCACAATTGTGATTTTTAGGCATTCCTTAAAGGTCCACCTGCCACTTCACCTCCATTAAATTATTCTAGACTTCTTTATTGCTCCCTCAATGCCACCCTTTATCCTTTTTGATCTCCATCCCTCCATGGTTCATATTCCAGAATTAGCCCAACCTTCTGAAGTTCCATTGCCTCCACAACCTTTGTCCTCCTGCCTTCCTTCTCCCCTATGCTATAACAGCTCTCCTGTTCCAATGATCTCAGTCTATTTCCTGTGTCTTTTGTTTCTGCTGCCCTCAAGCCCAAACCCTTGACCATAAGGCATCCTCAGGTCCCATATGAATACCATCCACAACCCTGCACCATTACCCCAATACTTTGAAGTCTATTGTCTTCTCCAGGGACATTTAGCTCTGTGTTGCCAACTAGCTTCCCCACACCTTTCATTGCCCTTTGCACATTTTACATCCCCTTGCAATTGTTGCTCATAACCTCCATCTCCATTTTCCACCCTGTATCCTTCCCTTGAGCACCTGGTCTTCTTCCTAGCCCAATCGTATTCCTCTTCTCCCAAATATGTTCTTTAACTCCTCAAAGCTATTAAATTCCTTGTTCCTCGTATTCATACCTGCCCTTTCCTATGCCTTTTATCCTTCGCTACTTTCTTTCCCTGCATTTTTTATCCTCCTGTGCCCCAGAATCTGCAGCCATATATTATTCCTGTGTACCCTTTCCCCGTGCACTTTTTATTACCCTGCTCTATCACACGCCTGGGAAAAGTCATTCACCTAAATGCTCCAGCTTTCCTACCAGGAAACCTTGGTCTATTAGTCTCAAAACTCACATTTTTAATGCTTTTTACATGGTAAATGCTGTTTTTGTTGGTGACTGTAAGCTTGGTAAATCACAGATATGGAATAGGAACCTCCTAGACTTCTAGAGGAATGGAGATATCACTTCTCTTTCATATATGAGCATGTTACTGAGTTATGGTGACTGTGCGAGTGTGATTTTATGAGAGTGGGCATGACAGTAAGTTTATATAAATGCATATGATTGCGATGGTGTTTTTACACGTTAAGTGTGTGCATGAGTGTGTGTGATTGAAATTGTGGGAGTGTGGATATGAAGATGTTTAAGTGAGAGGGTGGAGCAAGATGGCATCAGAGTAAGTGCACCCATATCATAACTCCTACAATAAAATGGCTGAGTGGGGACAAACTTCTGTCTGTGTGAGCTGTTTTGGGAAACCACAAAGCAGGAGGCTGCTGGACATCCATCCGGAGATGGCATGACAAGGAGAGTGATAGCTCAAGGTAAAACCATGGGTTTCCATCTCTCCCCCAGGGCAAGAAGCTTCCGGCTTTCCTGAACTTCACAGATCACACAGCCAGAAGAGACAGACTCTGAGAGTGGGAGGGTTCTGGTGAAGGGTGGACAGGAATCCTATGAGTGCAGGTTCTATTGTCTGGTCCCCCCCCTTTTTTTTTTTTTGAGCTTTTAGTAGCATACCAGCTAGCTTGAGGAGAAACCAGGACGTGGGGTGATGCGAATCTGCTGAGGCACCCCATTTACCTAAATGTGGTGGGATAGGGAACGTTGGTCTGGGAGAAGGTGGAGGGAGGCAATTACCTAATCCTGTGCAACACACCCTAGGGAGGGGGACAGTAGGAAGTAGGTAGGCTTCCAAGAGCATATTTAGGGTTCCCGGCAAGGTGTGGGTGGCCTCTCTCAAAAGACTGAGAGTAATTATTTTCCATGGTGATTTTGCTTACCAGGGTCCCATTTGAATTTTGAAGGGGAGTTCTAACATGGGCTTCCTGCTGCCCTGAGAGAGAAGGATGTGAGAAAGGGAGAAAGGGGCAATGACAGATTCCTAATTAGTTTATTCAATTGCGAAGAGTCCATCCTGCCCCTGGAATGGGACTTCTTTTGAGGAGCAGTTTAACCATGAAGGAAGGTTTGGCTCAGTGGAGGAGATTCAGCCTTGAATGTGCAAGGTCTTTGGTTGAGTTTCCAGGTCCTCTTAGAGTAGTGACCCACTGGTGGGATACTAGCTGATGCTTTGAGACAGGGAAAACATTGATACTATCCTTGTATTAGCTTCCCTTGGGCCTCTTATTTTCCCTAAAAGAGCTTAAGATGGAAGTCTGGTTTATTTATTGTTTTTGTTTGTTTGTTTGTTTTTTAACTCCTTTCTTTGGGTCTTGTGTTTGTTTGTTTTTTGTCTTTTTGTCTTCTCTTTCCTTTTTCCTCATCTCCCCACATTTTTTTCTTTCTTTCTTGTTTTTTGTTTGTTTGTTTTTTCCTTTTTCAATTAGAAGCTGCCAGCTTGTTTATTGTTTGCTCTGCTTCCTCATCCTCAACCTCTGCTTTTCTGTGTGTACTGATTTTGGCTGCCAGTGCTATCTCTTTTCCTTCCTACATCTTTCTATCTTCTACTTTCTATTGTTTCTCTTATAGTCCTGTCTTTGTTTAGCTCCCAATTTTTCTGGCATTTTATTTCTAATACCTCTGTTCTGTTTTCAATGTTTTATTAACTCTTTACATTATTGCTCATTATTTTATCTTTCCCTCTCTCCTGATAACAGTAGATTTTTAATTCACACTACATTTTTCTCCATATTCAGTTTCCCATTTCATTGTAGGTACTCCACTCTCTTATTCCTGTAACTATATTCTGCTTACATGAGTTTAATAGTTATTCCCTTAGGTCTTATATGGTTCATCTGCTAACATTTAAACCAGTACTACTTTTTTTTTTCTTACCTCTTTTGCTTTCCCTGACCCTAATCATTTTCCTTCAAGGTAACTTAGACAAAATAAGGTAATAGAATAAGAAGAAAAAAATGTCAAAGAGAAAAATTAACACATATACAAAAACAGGACTTAGAAAAATCTGAGACTAGAGGGAGAAGCTAATCAACTAAACAAACCCACCAACATAAAATGACTAGACAGCAACAAAATAGTACAAACCAAACCAATAATCATGAAGCCATAGTCCAGTCCAATGAACAAATTAAAAACCAGGGAGAAGAGCAGAACATCCAACAACTAATCAAAGCTTTCCAAACAAATATCATGGACAAACTTAATGAAGTGAAGGAAAGATTAAGGATATTAAGAAAACACTTGGAGAAGATACTGAAGAAATTGTAAACATACATGAAAAGATAATGGATATGATGGTGATGAATGTCACGATTCAAGAAATCAAAAATACACTCTCAACAAATATCAGCAGATTTGAAGAAACAGGGGAAGGAATTAGTAATGTGGAAGACAGTACATCTGAAATCAAACAGATTGTAGAATGGATAAATAAAAAGCTAGAAAAAGCCCAGCAGGGACTTAGGGATTTGAATGATAACACTCAATGCACAAACACATGCATTATAGGAATCCCAGAAGAACAAGAGAAGGGAAAAGGGGGTAAAAGAGGTATTGGAGGAAATAATGGCTGAAAACATCCAAAACCTATTAAACTAGAAGGATGTATGTGTTCAGCAAGGGCAGTGCACCTCAAACTGTATAAATCCCAATAGGCCAACACCAAGACATATACTTGTCAAATTATTCAATGCTCAAGACAAAGAGAAAATATTGAAGGCAGCCAAAGAAAAAAGAACCATTTACATACGAAGGATGTTCAATATGATTAAGTGCTGATTTCTCATCTGTAAAATGGAGGCAAGACGGCAGTATTGTGACATAGTGTAGGTACTAACAGAAAAAATTTCTGGCCAAGAATACTCTATCCAGTAAAGCTGACATTCAAAAATGATGGAGAGTTCAAAATATTCACAGATAAACAGAAACTAAGAGAGTATGCCAAGAAGAAACCTGTACTTCAAGAAATACTACAGGGAATTCTGAAGGAGGAAAGAAAAAAAAAAAGGAAAGACAGAGTTGGAGGAAAGTGTAAGAAAAACCAAAAAGACATAAAATGAAATAAAAACAACATATGACATACATAAATCCAAATAAAATATGGCTAATGTAAGTAATTCCTTGAGAATAATAGCAGTGAAAGTGAATGGATAAAACTCACCTGTCAAGAGACACAGATTGGCAGAATGGATAAGAAGATATGAACCATCTGTATGCTGTCTTTGTGTAACACAAATTAGACCTAGGGATTCAAGGAGGTTTAAAGTGAACAGCTGGAAAACAATCTTGCAAGCAAACAATAACCTAAAAAGGGCAGGAGTAGCTGTACTAATATCGAACAAAATAGACTTTAAATGCAAAACTATTTTGAGAGATAAGGATGGACACTACATATTAGTACAACTGTTAATCTTTCAAGTAGGAATAACAATCATAAACATTTACACACCTAATCGGGACACCTCAAAATACATTTGGCAACACTGGATAAACTATGTGAAGGAATAGATGTCTCTACAATTATAGTAGGAGACTTTAATGCACCGTTATCACCATTAGACAGAACACCACAACAGAGAATCAATAAAGAAATAAAGCATTGGAATAATATATTACAAAATCTGGTCCTAAAAAACATATACAGAACACTACACCCAAATACAGCAGGATATATTCTTCTCAAGTACACATGGATCATTCTCCAAGATAGATCATATGTTAGGCCACAGAGAAAGTATCAATTAATTTAATAATATTGAAATCATACAGAATAATTCCTCTAACCACTTTGGAATGAAGCCTGGAAATCTGCAAAGGACAGAGACCCAGATTAGTCACCAAGATATGGAAGTTGAGCAACACACTCTTAGACAAACAGTGGGCCGAGGAGGAAATCTCAAAAGAAAGAAACAAGTATCTTCAAACTAATGAAAATGACAACACAACATATCAAAACTTATGAGATGCAACAAAAGTACTGAGAAAGAAATTCATAACCATAAATTCATACATCAAAAAAGAAGATCGAAGACCTAACTGCACACTTGGAGGAATTAGTAAAAAAAAAAAAAAAAACACACAACAAACACCAAAGGAAGAAGAAAGAAAGAAATAGCAAACATCAGTACAGAATTAAATGAAATAGAAAATAAGAAAGCACTAGAAAAAAATAAAACAAAGAGTTGGTTTTTTGAGATCAATAAAATTGACAAACCCTTAGCTAGACTAACAAAGAAAAAAAAGAGAGAAGATGCAAATGTGCAAAGTAAGAAATGAGACAGGGGATATCACCACTGACCCCAGAGAAATAAAGACTATCATAAGAGGATACTTTGAAAAACTATATGCCAACAAGGACAATTTAAAGGAGATGGACAAATTCCTAGAAACACATAAGCAGCCTACATTGATGAAAGAAGAAATTGATGATCTCAACAAACCAATCACAAGTAAAGAGATAGAATCAGTCATTAAAAACCGCCCAACTAAGAAGAGCCTCATGCCAGATGGGTTTATAGGTGAATTCTACCAACATTCCAGAAAGAACTAACACCAATTTTGCTTAAACTCTTCCAAAAATTCAAAAAAGAAGGAACATTGCCTGAGTCATTCTGTGATGCCAACATTATGCTAATGGTAAAGCCAAACAAAGATAACACAAGAAAGGAAAATTACAGACCAATCTCTGTACTGAATCTAGAGGTAAAAATCCTCAACAAAATATTTGCTAATCATATGCAACAGCACATCAAACGAATTATACATCATGATCAAATGGGTTTCATCCCTGGTGTGCAAGGATGATTCAACGTAAGAAAATCAATCAATGTAATACTCCACATAAACAGATTCAAAGAAAAAAAATCACATGATCATATCTATAGATGTAGAAAAAGCACTTGATAAAATACAGCAACCTTTCTGATAAAAACAGTGCAAAAGATAGGAATAGAAGGAAAATTTCTGAACATGATCAAGGGTGTATATGAAGAACACACAGCTAACATCATTTACAATGGTGAAATTCTAAAATACTTCCCTCTAAGATCAGGAACAAGTTAAGGATGCCCACTATCACTGCTCCTATTTAAAATTTTGTTAGAATTACTTGCTCTAGCACAAAGGCAAGAAATAGAAAAGTCATCCGAATTGGAAAGGAAGAATTCAAAATTTCACTATTTGCAGATGACATGATCCTATACATGGAAAGCCCTGAGAAATCTACAACAAAACTTCTAGAACATATAAATGAGTTCAGTAAAGTCACAGGTTTTAAGATCAATGTGTAAAAATCAGTAGTATTTCTGTACAGCAATAAGAAGTAATGTGAGGAGTAACTCAAGGAAAAAAATACCATTTACCATAGTAAATAAAAAAAGTCAAATACATAGGAATAAATTTAACTAAGAATGTAAAAGATAAAGATGTAAAAGATACACAGAAAGCTACACAGCACTGTTAAAGGAAGTCTAAGAAGACTTAAATAAATGGAAGAATATTTCCTGTTTACAGATAGGAAGACTAAATATCATTAAGATCCTATCATGCCAAAATTGATCTACAGATTTAATGAAAACCCAATAAAAAACAACAAATAGTTCTTTACTGAGCATGAAAAACTATGAAATTTATTTGGAAGGGAAAAAAGACCTGAATAGCTAAAGACATATTGAAAAAGAAAAATGAAATTGGAGGAATCCCACTATCTGATGTTTAAACATACTACAAATCTATAGTGGTTAAAATGCCATGGTATTGGCCCAAGGGTGGACATACTGACCAGTGGAACCGAATTGAGAGTTTGGATACAGATCTTTGCATATCCAGTCATCTAATATTTGACAAGGACACAAAGACCACTCAACTGGGAGAGAATGGATTCTTCAACAAATGGTGTTTGGAGAACTGGTTATCCATATGCAGAAAATGAGAGAGGATTGTCATCTCACACTTTATACAAAAATCATCTCAAAATGGATCAAAGATCTAAATATAAGACCAAGATCATAAAGATCTTGGAAGACAATGTAAGAAGCATCTACACCTTGTAATAGGAAATGACTTCATGAGCTTCACACCAAAAGGAAGAGCAGCAAAAGAAAAAAAAAAAAAAGGTAAATGGGGCTTTCTCAAAATTAAAGCATTTTGACCCCAAAGGAGTTCATCAAGAAAGTGAAAATACAGCCTACCCAATGGAAGAAAATATTTAATAACCATACATCTAATAGGAGGCTAATATAAAAAATATATAAAGAAATCCTATACCTTGAAAATATAAAGACAAACAACCCATTCAAAAAATGGGCAAGAGATTTGAACAGAGGAATCTCCAAAGAAGAAATACAAATGGATAAAAAGCACTTGAAAAGATGTTCAACATCTCTAGTTATTAGGGAAATGCAAATCTAAATTATAATGAGATACCATCTTACACCCTTTAGACTGGTGGCTATTAAAAAAACAGAGGACTACAAATGTTGGAGAGTATGCAGAGGAATGGGAACTCCCATCCACTGCTGGTGGGACTGTAGAAAAATCCAGCCATTCTGGAGGCCAGTTTGGTGGTTGCTCAAAAAATTAGTCATAGATTTCCATATGACTCAGCAATTCCACTGCTGGGTATATGCCCAGAAGAACTGAAAACAAGAACATGAACCAGTATATGCACGCTAGTATTCATAGCAGCATTCTTCACTATTATCAAAAGTTGGAATCCTTTTTTGGAGACTCATAGTGCAGCAGCGCTCCAAAATATATTCAAAAATGTAGTAAAAAATGCAATGAATGTGCTATGATGATGAAAGAGGTTGTTAATGTGGGAAAAGTGGGGTCAGGGGGGTGGGGGGTAGATGGGGACTTCATATTATTTGAATGTAACATTTTTTAAAAAATAAAGAAGGAAAAAAGTTGGAATCCACTCAAATGCCCATCAACAGATGAGTAGATAAACAAATGTGATATATAAATACAATGAAGTACTACTCAGCTGTAAGACCGAATAGAGTACTAACACATGGGGTAACGTGGATGAATCTTGAGGACTTTATTTTGAGTGAAGCAAGTCAGACTTTGAAGGAGAAATACTACATAATTTCTCTGGTATGAATTAAACAAATCAAGCTGTCTCAGAGAGCTAGATCCTTTAAGATAGACTTACAGGAAATGGGGGGGAGAACGGTTATGAGCTGACACCTTCATGGGCAAAATCTATGATAAAGTAGAAGTAAGTAGTTGTGCAGTGAAGGATAAGACAGGGGCATAGGGATACTATTGGGTGGGGCTTGCAGGCTTGAGGGGAGCTAGAGTTAGGAGGATGGGTCAGATGGCCCATGGAATGGGGAAAGGGTTTGAAGGAGCAGGTGAACATGGGAGATTGTCCAGTATGTGATTGAAACTATAATGTGAAAACTCTTTAGAATATATAATAAAGAAGAGTTACCTGTTAAAGGTGTTTGGCGGTGGGCATCTGACAGAGGTTGCACCTCTGGCAGTCTCAAAGGCAGTGTGTGAATGCTCTTCTTGTTATATTGTGTTAAATCAGTTGGTGAAGACACATACAGTGAGCAGGAATGTGTTGTACCCACATCCTAGGGAGGTCTGATGTTATCAAGGAGAGGGGGTCTCTCAAGAGATTGGATGGGTCCCAAAGGGGTAAGACAGTCTAGAGTGTCAAGCCTTCAGCATTGTTGTAAGTATCTATGAATCTAGTCGTTCCAGCAGTGAAGTTGGGTTGTCAATGTGGACCCTGAGAGGAGGGGGAGAGATGAATAGAAAAAATGGAAGAGAATGTAACTGGGGGCAATGGAAGTGTTCTACAAGATCGTGCAATGATGGATATAAGCCACGTTAAATTTCACCCAAAATTTATAAAAGTCTATAGTCTAAAATGTAAATCATAATGTAAACCATAAAGCAACAAAAATTTAGGAAAGTGTACAGCCTAAAATATAAACCATAATGTGGGAGAAGTGGGATCAGGGGGCATAATGGAAGAATGGTCAGTAGTTATGTTTCAATATCTGTACATCAGCTGTAGCAAATATAACATCCATGTGTAAAAAGGTTCTTGCTGTGGAAGGGAGAAAAGGGCTTAATGCTGTGTATATGGGAGTCCCCTATATTGTGTATGTGACTTTACTGTGATCTAAAACTTTTTAGAAGACAAAATTTTTTAAAAAAAGGGATGTAGACCCTGAGGAAGGAATGGAAGATATTGCCTTGTCACCATACATGCAGGGCAACGCCTATTACAGTGATGAAAGGAAAATGTCAAAAACAAAGTTTTATGATATTTTTCATTTTTTAATGCCCCAATTTATTTTTTACTTTATTTTAGGTTTTCTAAATTATTATGTATTCTATTTCTAATCTTTAAACTTGTCAATACTATTTCATTTTCCTACTAATCGAATTTGGCAAAATATTAGGCTTCAGTTTTGAAGATGTTTTTGATCACAGATGGGTTCAACTATAGCAGGGGAGGAGCACTGATGTGGGATGTCATTGATGGGGGATATATGGGTGGGAGTTCTTAAGGGTGTGCATATAGGGTATATAGATATGTTCAGTTGTTCATTGGGTATTGTCATAGTGGACAGAGTTACACATGACAACTGAAGGAGTGCTGAGTTCCCATCTGGGGAGCTCTGTTGCTTTCCCCATTGGAATAGCAACAATCCCCCAAGCCCAAGGGCAAAGACCAGTGAAGAAGGATGATCCAATGATGGGCCATTGATCCTGATGATTGTGCTTATGTGCCTGTGTGAGTGAAATTTCAACTATGCCTAGAGCTGCAGGGTGTCTAAGAGTTACCTCCCAAGAGTCTCCATGTTGCTCAAATGTGGCCACTCTCTGAGTCACATTCAGCATGTAAATACATTACCTTCCCCCCAGCATGGGACATGATTCCTGGGGATGAAACTCCCTGGTGCTGAGGGATTATTACCATCACCAGCCAGTGATGCCACTAGGAAAGGACCTTGAAAAAAAAGGGGGAAATGGTAAAGACAAATGAGTTTATAAGGCTGAGACCTCAAAATGGGTTAGGAGCTCATGCAAGTCTCAGCAGGATCCCAGAGACAGCCCAAGTAGATAAAACCCTAGGTACTGATGTTCCTGAGGGCTATGAAGATGCACAGATTCTACAGTCATTGCAGATTGCTCCAGAATTCATTGTCTTGCCAGTGGTCCCTACTTTGGAATTAGTCCCCCTGACTGTGATGGAGTTGAACTCAGATGTGTCCTCTCTACACATGCCTCTTCTGTCACTTTACTGAACCTGTGGTAGGTGCTGGGGTTTGTTTATTATCAGGAGACTTGATCTCTGGACTGTCTATGTGCCAGCAGGGCCTTAGCCTCAGCACAGCTGCAACACCTACTCTCTGGTTCATTGGGTGTACTCAGGTCAGCTGATGAGGAGATGAGAATGGTTTACCTCCACACCAGGGAACCAAGAGTGTCTACAACTGCAAGAAGGAGAATCACCTCCATCAGCCATGTGAGATCTAAGACCCTCTTGATTTAGAGGTGGAGTGGACGTCACCATCCTAGGCTCCACAGGATGGAGGAATATAATATGGATTGAATTGAACTTGCTGGTATTCTACTATAGAACTGTTGTGACTGGCAATGGAAGAAATTGTATCCTTGATGGTGAGATGGTGACAGTTGCTGAGGGCAGGCAGAGGAAGGAAGAGGTGTCATATGGGGCATTTGAGGACTTGGAGTTGTCCTGAATGATATTGCAGGGAAGAGGCAGGACAAAGTATTTCCTGCCGTAACCCACTGAATGGACTGGGGAGAGGGTGAACTACAATGTAAAGTACGGTCCATGCAGTGTGGCAGTGCTCCAGGGTATATTCACCAAATGCAGTGAATGTGACTTTATGATGAAAGGGGATGTTGATGTGGGTGGAGCAGGGCAGGGTGTGGGGTATATGGGAACCTCTTATGGTTTTTAATGTAACATTTTGTGTGATCTATTTATGTAAAAATAAAGACAAAAAGTTTGCTAAAAAATAAAAAAGATGTTTAATTAAGTATATGGGTTTTGGGATTATGAGTGACAATGTATGTGTGTCTGCATCTGTGTGAAAAGTATAAATTTGTGTTTGTGCATGTTTGTAATGTATGGGTTGTGCATCAGTTTATAATTCCTGACCTGTAAAATGAGGCAGAGGGATTGAATAGTGGCCAGGATCAAATAGTTTTTGGTGAAAATGAACAGTTGGTTGGTACAATTGTATATTAGGTTTCTTCATTAATGACAAAATCAATGAATTCTTATAACTGAAAATTTTGCAAAAAATAATAGAAATTGAGTAAGTAGCTTTGACTTATCTGTTAAGAGAATGGTAGATCTGCCCTTTAAAAACCTGACCCTGGTTGTTTTATTTTTGAGGGAAACTTATATAAACTTTTCTCTTTTTCTCTCGATGTTGTTCTAATTACTTATTACTAGTGTGGGACAATATTACAAAAATATGTTTTCTCAAAAAATTCCATGTTGTTAGACATTGATTTGTGCAAATGATCTACTGATTTCTAAAAGTAAATTATTAGAAGCATGTTTTCCTTTTCTCATAGCTCTTTGAAAATCCTTCTCAGTTATATTGTCTGAATCCATATATGCTCATAAATTAAAAGGTGTTAGCCTAAATGGTATGACGATTAGGAAAGAACTCACTTTGTAGTATAAAAGCTTCTAAGGAAGCAGAGAATAAAGTGACTGATGCCTGTCCCTCATGACTCAGACATGAACATTTTCTTTGCATCCCTCTTTGCCTCCAGAGATTATGGGAAAGAAAGAGCCTTGTGCAAACACTCCAGTTGTCTCTTATGAGATCCTGATTAGAAACTTGTAATTGTTTTTGGTAATTAGCAACTGCAAAAATATTTTTCAGAAAGATTCTTAGCTCCCCATGACTGCACTCTCACAATACAAGTAATATTATAACTGTTCTGCAGGGAGGTGAGGTCACAAAATCACAAAACCCTATTTCAGGATCTTATTTCCCCTCTACCACACACATATTTGCAATTATAACCAACTCGCTGGGACCAGCGTATTGAGAATGAGAAGTTGGGTAAGTATTTCCTATATCAATGGGAAATGCAAAATCATAAGAGAAAGAGGCCTATCGATAGTCAGGGAAAGTGATAATATTATAAAAATGAGTTCTTCAGGGTTTGAAACTGTTCCAGAATAAAAAAATACACAGATGAGAAGAATAATTTCTGAGGTATAAGCAAAGCAAGTAAAGAAAAATGCGGGTCCTAGATCCAATACCAATCCTTGGTATTTCCTAGTGTAATTTGGTTAATTCCTTATTGATGGTAATTGTTAGTGTTTAGTCCAAGTGATAATGAAATCTCTGATTTTTAGGATGATTAAGGACTGCAGTTCTGAAATTAATCTGCTGTTTAGTCAGTCCACTTTACAGGAATCATAGAGAAAATGCTCAGGATTAATATAGGTGTGCATGTAATACATCCATGTTTGTAATAATGAGCAGGACGTATCAACAGGAATCATCCAATCCTGTGCAGAAATTGTGTATCTGAACAGCAGCTGATGGAAAAGAAATGTTTTCTCTAAGTCATGGGTTATAAATTGCTTCATGGAGACAGTAAATGTGACGTTACTGAAAACAACTGTGGTCTGTTGATTATGGTGAGACTGTTTTGCCCCTTGATGTTAGGGAATGAATAATTAAGGACAATGCAACTCTATTAGTATGCCTTTCAGAAAGAGTCTGTCAGGCTCAAATGTATCTTTCTGTATTTTCTTTGGTTTAAAAACATATTATCAGACATAGGTTTTAGTATTTCTATTTAAACAGTACAAAAGATTTCACAGTTTACAGACACTATTTCTCATACATCCTATACTTTAATATCTTTCACAAATCTCATCTTATTGCAAACTTAATTTAGATATTAATAGGTAAATATGATTCAAAATTAGTAATGATTTCATTTCAATTCCTTGTATTTCATCATGCTTTAGTATCTCATGTCCCTCATTTTAGAGCATGGCCTAATGTTGCTAAATACATCCAGTGAGAGATGTCATTATAAATTTATTCCCATTATAAAGACAAAGTTATCTTTCTGTTGCCATCCTAATACAGAATTTATCTTGCATTTACTAAATTCTTCTTGTCATAGGATAGGTTTATGTAGTAATATGCTGCAATCAGGGCATCTACAATTTACTGTGATCAAAATGATTATTCATATTTGATATTGGGCTATGTAATAACTTTTACACCTACTTGGAAAACTTTAAAATAAAAAGAAATCAATTTAAAATGAAATGACCGCAGATGAGAACCAAATATAGAGAGATTATTTGAATAATATAGCTAGGTATCTTCCTTAGTATAGCATGTGTTGTTAAAGCTACCTAAGGTGTAAATTTTGACAAATCATTTAACTTCTTTGTACCTAAATTATCCTCAACTTTATGATTAAAATATCAGTGTCTTCATCATGGATTTGTGAAGAAAAAAGAAGTTACTATATGTAGACTTGATAGCAATGGTGCATACATAGTAATTTCTCTTTAATGACTATTTATTCAATGCTTAGAAATCTCTTAATGAAAGAAAAACTAATATGTCTTTAAGTGCAATCTAATGGTAGGTGAAGAATCTTCTTTTTAATTGACATGATAAATTTAGCCCATGCATTATGTTCCCACTGCAGTATTTTCTGGTTCTGAAATAAACAGAATGACCTCCAGGGATTTGGCGATGGGAGGGATAGTCTTATTACAAACCATATTTGGAATGCTGGGGAATTTCTCTTTTTTTACCATTATATCTTCCTTTCCTTCACTGGGTGCAGATTAAGGTCCATAGATTTGATTATCAAGCACCTGATAGTAGCCAACTCATTGATCCTTCTCTGTAAAGGAATACCACAATCAATGGCAGCATTTGGTTTGAAATATTTGTTCCATGATTTTATATGTAAAGTTGTTTTCTATCTTCACAGAGTGGGCAGGGGGGTGTCCATAGGAACCACCTCTCTCTTGAGTATCTTCCAGGCCATCATGATCAGTCCCAGGAATGCCAGGTGGGCAGAGTTGAAATTAAAATCCTCAAAGTATATTGGCTTTTCCCTTTTCCTGTGCTGGATTGTCTACATGCTGGTAAATATTATTTTTGTTATATATATGACAGGCAGTCAGAGCACCAAAAACACCAAAAACAAAAAAAAATTTTGGATATTGTACTTCTGTACGTCATGACAAAATCTCAGACTCACTCTATGCAGTGTTGTTATCAGTCCCTGATGCTTTATGTCTGGGGCTCATGCTCTGGGCCAATGGCTCCATGGTTTACATCTTGTACAGGCACAAGTAGAGGGTCCAATATATTCATAGGAAAAATGTCTCCCCCAGATCCTCCCCTGAGTCCAGAGCTACCCACACCATCCTTGTACTGGTGAGCACTTTTGTAACTTTTTATACCCTCTCCTCCATATTTCATGTTTGTATCGCTCTTTTAAATAATCCTAGTTGGTGGCTGTTGAACACCTCTGCACTTTTTACTTCATGTTTCCCAGCTCTCAGCCCATTTATTCTCATGTTTCATGACCCCAGTTTTTTCAGGCTCCACTCTGTCAAGTAAGGCATGCAGAATTCCCCATCTTATCAGAAATATGTAAGAGTATGTTTCTGTACAATGTTCAGTTATGATTTACACATCTTCTAGTCTATCATAAGAACTATTATGAAAAGTCACACTTCAAGTGCAGGGAAAGCTGCACTTGCCACAAGAATAAACAGTAAATGATAACAGTTGAAAATGAAATATTATGCAATTTCTATTTAAGGACATCTTGGAGTATGTAAGTTTTTACCTGATATAGTATATTTTTCCAAAAATTCACTACACATGAAATTGTTGCAAAAGTTACATAATAAAGGAAGAGATTGTGTGTGGGGTTGGTGGTGATTCAAAATACTTAAAAGTAAACATCCCCATGGAATAATGAAGTAGCATGTTGGGAAAACTGAATACAGATTCAGAATCAGAGAGTAGAATCATTGGGGACAAGGTATGATTTTTAAATTTTATGTACTTAGAGAGATGGTAGTCATTTGAAATATGCTGCTAAAAAGAGAGATTGGTGTATTTAAAACATTATAGTGTAGAAATGTCCACACAGAACTGAGGTAGATCAAACAAGAATGTGAAAAAGATATTTTTGCTGTTTTTAGAGATGTGTTTGAGAATATGAAAAAATCTAATTAACTGGTAGAAAATTTAATGGATTTTTGTACAGTAGATGGAAATTTGTGTGTGTGTGGTGTTTTTGTTTGTTTGTTTGTTAGTTTTTGATATGTGAACATTCCTAGTGGGAATTTTGTCAAGTAAATTTTGGGGAGAGCACCCTCATTTCTTTAAGTTAAGGGCATAAGATTTTAGTTGAGACTTTCATTAACCTTGGAGCAGTAGAGGAATAGCCATTTGAAAGAAGAAAAGCATGTATCCATTTTTTGTTCGTAATGTGGAGTTAATAACTTATTGGATTCTGAAGTATCCTAATGATTTTTCCTCAACTTTAAGAAACATTTTCTTATACCTTTCTATATATTTACATTATAAAGCAGATGTAAAGTAGTAAATTCATAAAATTTTAAACAGCAGCATCAGTTTGTCCTAATGAATATACATTGAATATTATGCCAAAATATAGAGAAACACATTTTTAGCCCCCACAAGACACATAATTATTTATATTTACATATATACATATGTTAACATTTCCATGTACATATGTATTTGTATATATATAAAACTAGACTATGTTTGATATGCAGTAATTTTGAAAAAGTATAAATGGAGGAATTAAAATAACAACAAATTTTGTTTAACTGTGAAGTATATTTAAGCTGATGATTTATAGCACCAGGCTTGTTACTTTGTTAAAATTATAACTATGTGCATGTATATATACTGATATAGTTAATTAACTGAACTAATGAGAAACTGTTTTCAACTTTTCTCATTTTCTGTTACGCTACTTGTTTAATTGATTAAAATGATATGATGACATGAAATGTAATGAAAATGAGGTAAAAACTTTCTACTTTAATTATGTATTAGTAATATCTCTTTAAAAATATCCAACTTAATATATGCATTGTTTGATGTTAATAGCAATAATATAATTATGATCAATATAATGATGCATATATTTGGGATTGTATGTACCAATTCGGTGCATGATCTTCATTACATCACACTTAGTTTTTATTTTTTGTATCTTCTATTTATTTGTTTTTTAAATTCTGCATATTTCCTCTTTTCTTTGGAAGTTGTATATTCACTCCGTATCTCTTAGTTTATAACCTAGACATTAAAGCATATTTTAAAAATTAATCACAGGGTAAAGTTATGCAATATGCTCAACTGCTTTACTGAAAATATAAAGACAATGGCACACTAATCTACATTAAATTTGGTTTATTGTACTTTGCCTCATTGCATTTTGCAGATATTGCATTTTTTTACAAATAGGTTAGCGGCAACTCTGCTTTGGGCTAGTCCATCAGTACCATTTTTCGAAAAGCATGTACTTGTTTCAGTCTCTGTGTCATATTTTGCTAATTATACTAATATTTCATATATTTACTTTATTATTATGTATGATAGGATATCTGTGTTTTTTGGCACTACTGTTGTAATTATTTTGGGAAACAACATGATCACATAAGATGGCAAATTTATAAATGCATGACCTGACTGCTCCACTGGACAGTTGTTCCCCAATACAACTAAATTGAAATTGGGCCAATTAGTAACCCTGTAATGGCCTCTATGTGGTCAAATGAAGAGTTGCACATCTCTTACTTTAAATCAAACCTTGAAAGTATTAAGCTTAATGAGGAAGACATGTTGAAAGCTGAGATAGGCCAAAAGTTTGGCCTCTTGTGCCAAGTTAGCCAAGTGGTGAAAGTAAAGGAAAAGTTCTTGAAGGAAATTAAAAGTACTATTCCAACAGGCACCCAAATGATAAGAAAACATAAAACCCATATTGCTGATAAAAAGAAAATTGTAGTGATCAAACCAACCACAACATTCCATTGAAGCCAAAGTCTAATCTGGAGCAAGGACCAGCTCTCTGTAATTCTATGGAGGCTGAAAGGAACACAGAAGCTGAAAAAAGAAAAACTTAAGGTAGCATAGGTCACTGCATGAGATCTAAGGAAATAAGACACTTCCAAAACAAAAAAGTGCAATGTGAAGCAGCAGTGCTGAAATAAATGCTGCAGCACGTTATCCAGAATATGTTGCTAAGTGCAGATTGAAGGATTTTTTATGTAGAGGAAACAACCTTCTATTGGAAGCAATTTCCATGTAGGACTTTCATAGCTGAAGAAGAGAAGCCAACTTGATTGGACTTAAAGCTTGAAAGCACAGGCTGACTCTAATATTAGGTGAAAATACAGCTGCTGACTTTAAGTTGAAGCCAGTGCTCATTTACCACACTGAAAATCTTAGGACCCTTAAGAATTATGCTAAATCTACTCTACCTGTGCTCTATAAATGGAATAACAAAGGCTGGCTGACAGCAAATCTGTTTATAACATGATTTACTGAATATTTTAAGCCCATTATTGAGACCCACTGCTCAGAATAAAAAAATCCATTCTAAATATCACTCCTCATTGACTACACACCTGCTCACCCAAGAACACTAATGAGCATCTGCAATGAAATTCATGACTTTGCCACAACATCCATTTGCAGTGCATGTATCAAGGAGTTCATTTTGAATTCAAGTGTTATTATTGAAGAAATAGATTTTGTAAGCCATAACTGCCATAAACAGATTCCTCATATGGATCATGGGAAAGTAACTGAAAACTTTCTGGAAAGGATTACTTATTTTGGATGCCACAAAGAACAAACATTGTTCATGGGAGGAGATCAAAATAACAACATCAAAAGTCATCCAACCCTCATGGATGACTTTGAGGTATTGAAGATATTAGGGAAGGATGTCACAGCAGATGAGGAAATAGTAAGATTACTAGAGTTAAACATGCAATCTGAAGATGTATCTGAATTGTTGCAATCTCATATTAAAACTTGAATGGATAAGGAGTTGCTTTTTATGTGTGAGGAAAGAAAGAGGTTTCTTGAGATGGAATTATTTTCTGATGAAGATGCTGTGAACATTACTGAAATGACAACAAGAGATTTAGAAGATTATACCAACTTCACTGATAAATTAGCAACAGGGTTTGAAAGGATTGATTCCAATTTTGAAATAATGTCTACTGGATGTAAAATGCTATCAAACAGCATGGATATTACAGAAAAATCTGTTGTGAAAATGTCAATCAATGTGGCAAAAGTAATTGTCTTTTTTTTTTAAGATTTATTTTTCATTTATTTCTCTCTCCTCCCCCCCCAGTTGTCTGCTCTCTGTGTCCAGTTGTCTTATTTTAATAAACTGTTACAGCCAATCCAAACTTCAGCAACTCCACTGTTATCATTCAGCAGCCATTTACATATAGGAAAGACCTCCTACCAGGAAAATGATTATGACTTGTTGAAGGATCAGAAGATGGTGAGCATTTGTTTTAGGAATAAAGAGTTTTTAAATTAACCTATGTACATTTTTTTAGACATAAGCCTCTATTGCACTCTTCATAGACTATAGTACAGAATAAATATAGTTTAGAATCCCTGGTTAACCAAAAATTTTATTTGATCACTGAATTGTGGTATTAATTTTATTGTGGTGGTCTGGAATCAAACCCACAAAATCTCTAAGTTGCATCTGTAGTTACCTTCTACCAACTTTTTACATTGCTTATATGTATTTAAGACTATATATAAGATGTATGTACTGATGTTACATGGAGAACTCGATGAACTTCCAAAATTTGAGCAAACCAATTATATTAGTTTGCCAATGGAGTGTCAATGCAAAATACTAGAAATCTTTTGGTTTTTAGAAAAGGTATTTATTTGGGGTAAAAGCTTACTGTCACAAGGCCCTAAAAAGTTCAACTCAAGGTTGCTTTCCCACCAAAGTCAGTTGCCAAGTGTTGAAGCAAGCTGGTCACTGATCTCTCTGAGAGTCCAGTCTTCCCTTCTGGACTTCCTTTCTCTCAGCTGCGGGCTGGCATAAGGCCTGTCTCTCAGGGCTTCCTCTCTCTCTCAACATAGAGCTCATTTACTTCTGGGCTTTCTGTATCAGTCTCAGCTGTATGGGTCTCTTCCCAAGGTCAGCTGCAAATTATCAGGCAAATGGCTCCTCTCTCCCGTGGCCCCAGGATAACTTTGACAGAGCTCTCTCTCTTCATGATGTTTCTTCTTGAGTGTCAATTTATATCAGCTCGCCAGGAGTCAGGGTCTCAACTTGAGTCAAGTTTTTCTCACATGGTAGAATCAAAAACCTACTCTTAAAAGGTATATTAATTAAGGGTCCCTCAAATGAATCTAATATAATCAAAGGGTAACACACCCAGAAAAATAGAAGTTTACAAACATAGTATTTCTCTTTCTGGAATTCATAGAAATACTTGCATCCCCCCAGCGTGGGACACGACACCCGGGGATGAGCCTCCCTGGCACCGAGGGATCATTACCACATACCAGCTGAAGAAGCAACTAGAAAATGACCTTGAATTAAAGATTCAATGCGGAACAGCAGAATATACCTGTCTACATATAATAACATGACTTCGGGAAGTGGTTTGACCTAATGTAAGGGGGAAATGGAAAGGAGAAATGAGATTATAAGGCTGTGAGTCTCTAAAAAAGAGTCTGGAGGTTGTCAGAAGGAATAGCCCTATGTACAACTGAACAGAGTCTAAGAGACAGATAAGGTAGATACAACCCCAGGTATTGGTTCTTTTGAGGGATAAAGAGACCCATGGGTTCTATGGTCATGGCAGAAGGGGTTCACTGCCATGACAGATGGCCCTTCTTTGGAGCTGGTGTTTCTGCGTGATGGAAATGGACTCAGAGGGGATCTCTTTTCACAAGACTTGCATGCTACTTTATTGGAATTGTAGTTGGTGCTGGGTTTAAGATATATGTAGGGGATTTGAATCTCTGGACTGATAATATGACACCCAGGCCCAGAGCCTCAACAGACTTCAGCTCCTACACTTTGATTTATTGGACTTACTCCACTCAGCTAACATGGAGTTGAAGAAGGTCAACCACCACAACATGGAGCCTAGAGTGTCTACAACTAGAAGCGGGAAGAGTGCATCCAGTACCCATGTGCAATCTAAGCCCTCACTTGACATAGGTGTGCAATGGACACAACCAATCCAATGTCCACAGAGAAAATGTGGAATGGGTGTGGGAACGGTAGCCATGGGGGCTGCTGGGTGTGGGGAACGGGAGGAAGAGATGAGATGTGGAGGCGTTTTCGGGATGTGGAGTTGTCCTGGATAGTGCTTCACGGACAATTACAGGACACTGTAGATCCCCCCAGGGCCCACAGGATGGAACGTGAGAGAGTCTGGGCTATGATGTGGACCATTGACTATGGGGTGCAGTGATGCTCAGAGATGAACTTACCAGGTGCAATGGATGTATCACGATGATGGGAGAGAGTGTTGCTGTGGGGGGAGTGGGTGGCGGGGGCGGTGGGGTTGAATGGGACCTCATATATTTTTTTAATGTAATTAAAAATAATAATAATAAATAAATATTTAAAAAAAATAAAAAAAAAGAAATGACTAAAACGGCCAAAAAAAAAAAAAAAAGAAATACTTGCAAACTGTCACGCCACTCAAAAGTCAGAATATTGATATGTTGTAGTATCTTTTTATGTTTCTTCCATGCCACTATCCACATTGGTAACAGTAGTCTGACCGCTATTACCATTGAACAGTTCCTTCTGCGTTTTGCTTTATTTAAATGGAATCATTTAGCAATAAAACCTTTGTATGTTGAGTTTCCATTTCATATGTTGTTTGTGTCTTGATCTGTAGAGTTACAAGTTATTGTGGATCATTCATTAGCATTGTTGTATAAGATTCCATTGTGTCATGATCAAATATTTAATATAATAATTCCATTGTTTATGTGCATGTGGGTAATTTTCACTATGGAGCTATGACAGTAGTGTAGGTATTCAAATGGCAGAATTTGTGTTTTGGTGAAATGTATGAATTTTTGTTGCATATATGTGTATTTCTGAAATTATTCGTCATGTTTACATCCTTTCCAACATGGATGATGCTGCCAAACTGTTTTACTATAATTTTGTAAGACTTTTCACACCAACCATCAGTGTATGATATTTCTTATTTAACCACATCATTGCTCATATATGATTTTTTTTTTCATTTTCATTTTAGCCTCCTGGTTGTTGTATCATGCTATGAGTTAATGGTTTACTAAAGGAGTTGAACATGTTTTCACATGTTTATCAGCCATTTTCTGACTCTTTTTGGGAAGCGCCAGTTCATTTACTCTGTTCATTTTTTTAAAAAGATTTCTTTATTTATTTAATTCCCCCCCCCCCCGTTGTCTGTTCTCTGTGTCTATTTGCTGCGTCTTGTTTTTTTGTCCGCTTCTGTTGTCGTCAGTGGCACGGGAAGTGTGGGTGGCGCCATTCCTGGGAAGGCTGCACTTTCTTTCGTGCTGGGCGGCTTTCCTTAAGGGCGTACTCCTTGGGCATGGGGCTCCCCTATGCGGGGGACACCCCTGCGTGGCAGGGCACTCCTTGCGCGCATCAGCACTGCACATGGGCCAGCTCCAAACGGGTCAAGGAGGCCCGGGGTTTGAACCGCGTACCTCCCATGTGGTAGACGGACGCCCTAACCACTGGGCCAAGCCCGTTTCCCTGTTCATTTTTTTCTTGATTGAATTGTCTGTCATTCTCTTATTGGTTTGTAAACATTCTTTATGACTTCTGAAAACAAGTGCTTAACTTCCCTGTCCCCACATCTCTTTCTCTCTCTCTGATTAGCTCTTAATTCCACTACAATCTAATTTGCCTCTACCCCTCTAATTTATTTGTTCCTCTGTAAATATTTTCCTGTTCTAAGACCACAAAAATATTCTCCTTTGTTTTCTAATAAATATTTCATTATTAGTTTTTAAAATTTCAATCAGCCATTCATCAATAATTGATTTTTTATGTGGTAGGAGTATGGATTGATGTTTTTCCAAAAACAACTAAAAACTCAGTGTATTCTGAAAGTGAATCATAATTTGATTTCATTTGCTCTCACTTGCCATTTTGTCATATAAACATCTCCCCATCCTTGGAACTGTTTATTCTTAATATTTCTACCTATCATCTTAATTTTTAGCAATCCCATTTTGCCACACCAGAAAGGTGGGACTTAAAGAAAAAAATCTTCAAAAATTTTTGGTCATAGGATTGATTTTTCCCATCTTTTAAAGTGAAAAATGTCCCTATTGGGATATATTTCTCAGTGGGTACCTCAAATTTTTAACATCCTGTATCAGCTTTATTCCAGTATAAATTTCTTTCTTTCTTTCTTTCTTTCTTTCTTTCTTTCTTTCTTTCTTTCTTTCTTTCTTTCTTTCTTTCTTTCTTTCTTTCTTTCTTTCTTTCTTTCTTTCTTTCTTTCTTTCTTTCTTTCTTTCTTTCTTTCTTTCTTCTTTTCTTTCTTCTTTCTTCCTTTTCTGTTACATTCAAAAAATATAAGAGGTCCCCATATACCCCCCACCCCCCTCACCCTACTCCTCCTACATCAACAACCTCTTAAAGATCTTGTACTGCAAGACAGCCTTCAAGAGGGTATTAATTTATATCTCTGAGGCAAATGTCATTATAATTACCTGATGACTGTAATATAGGTAAATCCTTCTGCTGAGGAAAAACTATTGCAAACTTGATAGTAATAGAGTTAAAATTTAGGGGATTCTTATGCCCAGGCTTCCTCACGTGTGGCACAAATCTATTATTTGTGCAGCATATACCTGAGTCCCTTTGTGTTAACATCACGGAGCTTGCAGGAGACAGGGAGGCTCATCCCCAGAAGTCATGTCCCACATCAGGGGAAATGTTATGCATTTATATGCTGTGTTTGGCTTATAGAGAGGCCATATTTGAGCAACAAGGAGGATCTCAGGAGGTAACTCTTAAACACCCAATAACACTAGGCATATTTTCAATTTCAAAAATAAAGGTTCATAAGTAGAGTCATCAATATCAAGAGCCTGTCAATGGTCCATCCTTCTTCAATAGTTACTGCTCCTGGATTCATGGGATTCCTGCTGTCTGATTAAAGAATGTGGCAGAGTTCCCCAGGGTGAGAAATCAATATTCTTACTATGTGAATCTCCACCCACCATGACAATGCTCTATGAACACTTGAACACATACATATGCCTTATAAGTATGCCCCAGGTGACCATCTTCCCATGCATTCCCTGTCATTGACAAATTACACCAATGATCCTCCCCTGCCACATTTGTAACTCCTCTGTGATCCAAAAACTTCTTCAAATATGAAGGCAGCAGGGAAGAAGATTTGCCTCAAGAAATTGAGCTTCCATCTATGACATGCGAGGTCCCAGGTTTGGTTTCTATGGCCTCCTGGTGAAGGCAAACTGGCATGACAGGCAGGCGTGGTGAGCTGATGCAGAAAGAAGATGCAACAAAGAGACCCAGAGGAAAGACAATGAGATACACAACAAACCAGGTAACTGAGGTGGCTCAAGTAATTGAATGCCTCTTTCCCACATCAGAAGTCCCATGATCACTTTCCAGTGCCTCCTAAAGAACAGACTAGCAGATACAGAGAGCACAATGGACAGAGATAGCAAACCCCAAGCACAGAAATAACAAGGGGAGAGGAATAAATAATGAAATAAAATAAATCTTTAAAAAAATGAAGCCAGCAAAATAACCAAATGAAATTAATACAAGGTCTTCAAGATTCAACCATGTAATTCTGTGTGTTAACACTGCATTCCTTCTTACAGCTGAGTAATATATCACTTTCTCCTTTTGTCAATGTAGGCTGCTTGTGTGTGTCCAGGAAGTTTTTCCATTCCTCAAAATTATCCATGTTATGGGCATACAATTTTTGAAGGTATCCTCTTATGATACTCTATTTCTATGGGATTGGTGATCATATCCCCTTCCTCATTTCTTATTTTATTTATCTATATCTTCTCTCCTTTTCTATTTTGTTAGTCCAGCTAAGGGTTTGTCAACTTTATTAATCTTCTCAAAGAACCAGCTTTTGGTTTTGCTTATTTTTTCTAGCACTTTCTTATTTTCTATTTCATTTAGCTCTGCTCTAATCTATATTATTTCCTTCTTTCTACTTGCTTTGCAGTTAGTTTGTTGTTCTTTTCTAATTCCTCCAAGTGTGCAGTTAGGACTTTCATTTTATCTCTTTTGTCTTTTTTAATACAGGCATCTATTTCTATGAATTTTCCTCTCTGTACAGCTTGTGCTGCATCCCTCAGGTTTTGATACTTTGTGTTGTAATTTTCAATCATCACAAGATGGTTTCTAATTTCTTTTGCAATTTCATCCTTTTCCTACAGATTGTTGAAGAGTGTGTTTTTCACTTTCCTATCTTTGTGACTAATCTGCTTCTCTGCCCCTTACTGATTCATTCCCTTGAGGTCAGAAAGTTATTTGTATAATTTAAATCTTTCTGAATACACTGAATGTTGTTCTGTGGCCATCATGGGCTTTATCCTGAACAATGATCAATGTGCACTCAAGAAGAATGTCAGTCCAACTGTATTGGGGTGTAATGTTCTGTATATGTCTATTAGGTCCAGCTCCTCTAATGTAATATTCAAGGTCTCTGTTTCTTACTGATCCCCTGTTGAGATGATCTGTCTAATGGTATTAATGGTGCATTAAAGATCCACACGGTAATTGTAGAGGCATCTAATTCTCCACTTACTTTTATCAATATTTGCCTCGTGTCTTTTTAGGTGCCCTCATTAGGTGCATAAATGTTTGTGATTCTTTTTTCTTCTTGATAGAGTACCCCTTTTATTAAGATATAGTGTCCTTTTTTTCTTACAATAGTCTTGCATTTAGAGTCTATTATGTCTGGTATTAATATAGCTACTCTCACACTTTTTTGGTTATTGTTTGCTTTTAAAATTGTTTTCTAACCATTCACTTTCTGCCCCCTCAAGCCCCTAGGCCTAAGATGGGTTTCTTGTAAACAGCATATAGATGGGGCATATTTCCTTATCCATTCTGCCAATCTGTGGCTCTTTATTGGAGAGATTAATCATTATATTAAAAGTCACTACTGCCAAGGAATTACTTACATTCACCATATTTCATTAATTTTATGTATGCCATGTGATGCTTTTATTTCTCCTTTTATCTTTTGGTTTGTTCTTACACTCTCATCCAACTCTCTAGCTCCTCTTTTTCTTTTCCCATTCAATTGGCTGAGCGCCCTTTAGTATTGTTTGAAGGGCACATTTCTTATAGACAAGCTCTCTTATTTTTTGTTTATTTGTGAATATTTGGAAATATCCCTCATTTTTGAACGCCCACTTTGCAAAATAGAGAACTGTTGGCTAGAAGCTTTTTCTTTTAGGACTTTAACTCTGCCATACCATTTCATGCTTCCATGGTTTTAGATGAGAAATCAACACTTAATTTATCAAGCTTCCATTGTATGTGATGGATCTCCTTTCTCTTGCTGCTTTCAATATTCTATCTTTGTCTTGAGCATTGGGCAATTTGACAAATACATGTCTTGAGGTAGGCCTATTAAGATTTATACAGTTTGGTGTGTGCTGTGATTTTCCCTCAGGCTAGTTTGACTTCTGTTGGTTTGTTGGTTGCCATCCCTGGCTTCACTCTCTCCAGGATTGTTAGGTGCCTGTCAGTCCACCCTCTCACTGACCCAGTTTCCCTCTCCCAGGACGGGTAGGTATGACAATCTTTCCCTCTCCCTGGAGACATTCAGCTCTGGCCAGGTTGTGTCTTTCCTGCTTTTGCCCCCCTCTGGACTGCCTAACCTACCTCCTACATCCCTCCCCGAGTTGGCTGACTGCTGGTCCCAAATTCTTTGCCTGGCAGCTCCCCCACTTCAGGAGACTGCTGGGTAACCAGATGCTTCCTTGGCTGCCTGAAGGCTTCCTTCACTCTTTGACTTGCTGAGCACTGCTCTTCCAGCCAGTAAACCTCTAGCTTCCTTGGCATTATGAGCCATCTGTCTGCTGGTTTGAGTCCCCTATGTTCTTCACCTTCCCTTTAGCCTGGCCATCTGGGCCCACTTGCTAGTTGTATTTTCCAATTGCTCCCATGATTCCATGACTTTCCTTCTACTAGGTAAAACTGCCTACCTTCCTGCAGTTTTTGCAGTAGCAGCCTGTCATTCCCTACTCTGCCATCTTGCATCTTATTGCAAATGTTTTGTGATGAGTCTTGTGAGGGAACTGATAAAATTATCTATAGATTTTGGTTGAGAGTAAGTATAAGTAGTTATGCCTTAAATTCATAAAAATTCAACCCAAGGGATGGGATTCCCTTAAGACAGACTCGTTATTCCTTTGGCCCTTGGGTGTCTGCAAATTGCTTCCACACTTATGTACTTTCCCACAAATAACATATAATTTCTATAATACTGAAAACAGAACTTCACAATTAAATCATTAGTTACTTAATTGAGAGAATAAAGATTAAAATATGACAAGTTCTATATGAGTAAAGTCATCATTAATAGTATATCCAACAAATACATGTGTAATCAGCTGTAATATTGTGGAAATGAGCCATAAAATAAGGACATCTCAAGGAAGAAGAGACTAGGCATGCAATATATCTTACTATACTATGGTACCATGCTCCTAGAACAATAACAACATTTTATTCTGAAACATTGGAAACAGAGATTCATTTCACTTTTATATTGTCTTATTTCAAATTAAAACTGAAATAATTAATCAAATTATTTAATTCATTCCAGAAGCAGAGGTCATAAGCAATGAGAAATATCACAGTATAAATTTTTGAACCGTGGATAGAAACTAATATTTCATAGATTCTCTTAACATAATGATGACTAATAAATTGCTTTAGACAGCTAAGGAAAAGTTTTAAAAAATTCAGAATGGGCATTTATTAAATGCCTCTAAGCAATGATAGGGGTTTGAAATTATTATGTTCAGTTATTGAACACCTATACTACCTAATGTAACATTCTAGAGGAACTCGTGGGGATTGCTAAATTAAGTAGAAATTGAAACTGACTTTAGAAAACTCACTGACCAAATTAGAATAGAAGAAAATATATTACAATTGTCATGATGGGGACAAATAATTTTAAGGGATGAGGAAGGAAACTAGTATTTAAAGTTACTGTAGGGAGTGTGTGAGTGCTCAGTTTGCCGTAGTGGGTTATATCATTGGATAGAGGGCCATATAATGGGAGTGAAGGTATACCCACATCCTGGGGAGGACTGATGTTCTCAAATAGAGGGAATTGTATCTCAAGAGAAATGATGGCTCCCAATGCATTAGGGCAATTGAGCATGTCAAGCCATCAACACTGTTGCCAGTATCTCTGAACATGGCCCTTCAAGCAATGAAGATTGACTGTCACTGTGGGCCCTGAGGGGAGGGGGAAAGAGGTATTGAACAGATGGAATCAATGTAACTGTGTGGGCAATAGAAGTGTTCCACAAGATTATACAAGGAAGGATATAAGACATGTTAAATTACAGCAAAAATATATAGGGGTGATAGGCTAAAATGTAAACCACAATGTAAAATATAAGATAACTAAAAATTTAGAAAATTGTATACTCTAAAATATAAACCACAATGTAAACCCAAATGTTACCTTGTTTGAAAGCTATTGTCTCAATATCTGTACATCAGTTTCAGTAAATATATTATGAACATGTAAAAAGATTATTGCTGTGGAAGGGAAAATGATTTTATGTTGGACATATGAGAGTACTGTAATTGTATATATGAATTACTTTGATCTAAAACTTTTGTGAAGACAAGCTTAATAATTAGGTGAAAAAAAGTAAAAGAAAGGATGTGGACACTGAGGCAAAGACGGAAGAAGTTGCCTTGACAATTTGCATACAGGACAACATTTACTGCAAGGATGGAAGGCAAAACATCAAAAACAAAGCGTTTGCATTTTTTTATTTTTTGATAACCTAATTTATTTTTACCTTAATTTTTCAAAATTAATATGTATTCTATATCTAACCTTTAAAGTCATCACTATATTCCATTTTACTATTAATGGAACCTGGCAATATATTGGATTTTGTTTTTGAAGAAGTTTTGGATCACAGAGAGTTTCAACAATGGCAAGGGAGGAATACTAGTGTGGGATGTTATTGACAGGGGACACATGGTTGGCAGGGAGTTCTACAGTGCATGTATCCAGGGTACATAAAAATGTTTGGATATTTTCATAGTGGTTACAATTAAAAACAACTGAAGGAGTGCTGAATTAAAAACAACTGAAGGAGTACAATTAAAAACAACTGAAGGAGTGTGATAGAGGAGCTCTATCACAGTCCCTAAAGGAACGGCAACAATCCCCCAAGTGCAATGGTATAGACCAAAAAAGAAGGAGGGTCGAACAATGAGCCCTTAATACTAATGACTATGCTTGTAAGCCTGTGCACCTGAAATAAGAACAAGGCCTAGAGCTGCAGGGTCCCTAAGAGTTACCTCCTGAGATCCTCCATGTTGCTCAAATGTGGCCAGTCTTGAAGCCAAACTCAGCATGTAAATGTGTTGCCTTCCCCTCAGTGTGGGACATGACTCCCAGGGATGAGCCTCCCTGGTGCCAAGGGATTACTACCAAGTACCAGCTGATGATGTAACTAGAAAATGACCTTGAATAAAAAGGTCAACTCGGATCAGCAGAAAATCTCAGTCTACACATAATACCAGGAGTTAAAAATTGCTTTTTGACCTGAATAAAAGGGGGAAATGGAAAGGACAAATGAGTTTATATGGCTATGATCTCCAGAAAGAGCCAGGAGGTTCTCATAGGGGTTGCTCTTATGCACACCTCAGCAGAGTCCCAGAGACAGATAAAGTAGATACAATCCCAGGTATTGGTTCTTCTGAGGACCACAGAGACCCACAGTTTCTGTGGTCGTGGCAGATGGAGTTCAGTGCCATGTCAGTTGGCCCTATTTTGGAGTTTGTGCTGGACTTAGATGTGATCTTTGTCCACAAGCCTCTCCTGTTACTTTTACTGGATCTGTAGTTGGTGCTGGGGTTTAGTGTATACCCAGGGAACCTGAATCTCTGAACTGACAATGCGATAGCCAGGCCCTGAGCTTCAACAGACTTCAGCTCCAATGGTTTCTTAATCACCTATGTTATGTGAGTATGGCTTGGCACTATGTACCCCAGAAAAATGTTCTTAATCCATTCATCTATGTGCAGACCCATTTGAAATATGATCTTTTCAAGATGTTACTTCAGTTAAAATAACATCTTGAGTAGTTCAACTCATTCAGGATGGATATTAATCCTATTCCTGGAGTCCTTTATAAGTAAATTGAAATTCACACAGAGAGGTAGCAAGAGTTGATGGTTAATGGAACCAGGAAGTGAAAGAGAGGTCCAGAGAGATAGCCCTGTGCATTGCTATGTGACAGAGAAGTCCAGGGCCAAGGATCACTGGCAGCCATCCCCAGAATGCCCATCTTCAGAAGGAAACAATTGTCTGATGACCCCTTGATTTGCACTTTTCCTAGCCTCAAAACTGTGAGCTAATAAATTCCCATTGTTTAATCCAATCTGTTGCATGGTATTTGCTTAAGCAGCCAAAGAAATTAAAACATTATGAAAGACTTTCCTAGACTTCTGTTGAAACAGATCAGACTAGGAAAGGGTTTTTTTTACATATTTTAAGACATCTTAAAATATACAAGTATCCAGGAAATTATTATCTGAGAGTATGATTCTATTTGATGGCTTTTTATTTCTAGTCATTGGACCTTACATAGGATAAAAGAATAGTCCAAGAATACCAACGTGTCATGAAGGTGATTTACAGATTTTTGAGTGGAATAAATGTCTTCATTCTAATGAAAGACTAAGGAGGAGAACTGTAATCTTGAAATATTCTGTGGCTGGGATATATTTTATCCATGCATTGCTTATCATCAGCATTTCTTAATATGTTTTTTTTAAAAATTACAATAACTCCTGGAATTTTAATAATCTAATCATTGTTAGTAACACCAAAATTGAAAGTAACTAAATGAATGGTTTAAATTCCAACATCAGAATTCAGATGTCTCTTTGTATTTATAAGGATCTCTAAAAAAATACAGACTGAGATCTCACATATTTAAGGGTAGTTTTTTCTTCTTTATTTCTTCTATTACACAACCTTGCCCGTGTATTATCGCTATTTTTGTAAATTTCCTTTTCATGGTAAATTCATAATTTTTAATAAAATCTACTCACTATGTGAGGCACTTTAACCATAGTTGCTGTCACCGTGGCAACCTGTTGTTGTGATTAACAGTGCCAGATTCATGGCTTTTATTCCCAGAATTGACTCCTTAATATTACACTATTTCATGATTCCAAGTACACCCCAGCCAATGTATCCCAGGTATATGTTTCAATAGAAACTATGAGAGACATTATAAATGGATCCACCCCCAGTCTCAAAGCCAAACTCAGCATGTAAATGCAATGCCTTCCCCCCAGCGTGGGACATGACACCCGGGGATGAGCCTCCCTGGCAACGAGGGACCACTATCAACTACCAACTGATGATGCAACTGGAAAATGACCTTATACGGAAGGTTCAATGCGGATCAGCAGAATATCCATGTCTACATAAAATACCATGACTTTAAAATGCTGTTTGACCTAAAGTAAGGGGGAAATGGAAAGGAGAAATGAGTTTATATGGCTACGAGTTTCTAAAAAAGAGTCTGGAGGCTGGCAGAAGGATTGCCCTCATGCACAACTGAGCAGAGTCAGAGAGACAGATAAAGCAGATACAACCCCCAGATATTGGTTCCTTTGAGGGCTAAAGAGACCCATGGGAGTTATGGTCATGGCCGATGGGGTTAACTACCAGGGCAGATGGCCCCTCTTTGGAAATGGTGTTTATGTGTGATGAATCTGGACTCAGATGGGATCTCCCTTCATAAGACTTTCATGCTAATGTGCTGGAGGTGCAGTTAATGTTGGGGTTTAAGATATATTTAGGGGATTTGAATCTCTGGACTGACAATGTGATAGCCAGGTCCTGAGCCTCAACAGACTCCAGCACCTACAATCTGATCTATTGGACTTACCACACAGCTAAGATGGAGTTGAAGAAGGACAACCACCACACCATGGAGCCTAGAGTGATTACAACTGAAAATGGGAGGATTGCATCCAGCATCCATGTGGAATCTGAGCCTCCTCTTGACATAGAGGTGCAATGGACACAACCAATCCAATGTCCACATAGAAGAGGTGGCATTGGATTGGGAAAAGTGGACATGGTGGACGATGGGTATGGGGAAAGGCAGGAAGAGATGAGAGGTGGAGGCGTCTTTGGGACATGGAGCTGCCCTGGATGGTGCTTCAGAGGTAATCACCGGACACTGTAAATCCTCACAGGGCCCACTGGATGGAATGGAGGAGAGTATGGGCCATGATGTGAACCATTGTCTATGAGGTGCAGAGGTGCCCAAAGATGTACTTACCAAATCCAATGGATGTGTCATGATGATGGGAACGAGTGTTGTTGGGGGGGGGAGAAGGGGGGTGGGGGGGTGGGGTTGAATGGGACCTCACATATATATTTTTAATGTAATATTATTACAAAGTCAATTAAAAAAAATAAATAAATAAATTTAAAAAATAAATAAATAAATGGATCCACCCACTCTATCTTTGGGATTTAGGGTACGTACTCCAAAGTGTGGTCTGCTGATCTCTGCCTATAAATCCTGGAAGTGCTGTTAAAAATGCAGATGTAGGAGTCACAAAGACAACCTATCTAATAAGAATCTCTGGTAGTCCCAGAAATTGCATATCAAACAAGCATGTCAAATATAGTCTGCTCATTGTGGGAGAAGAAAAATAAGACATCTTTTCTTATGGAGGTCAGCAGATTATTATTAAATCTATTAGTGATAAATAGCCAACCATTCAAATGCTTCCTTCAAATCCCAACGGCTTCCTAACTACCCATGGAGTAAAGACTGTCCTCAACTTTTAATGGAGTAGTTCTGATTGGTAAAGGGGGTACCCTTCTATGGTCCAGTCAAATAGGCAAAATGGTATAAATGAAATGGGCTGTTTGTTTAACAGCCCATCAAGTAGGCATAAATAGCCATATTTATTTTACTTTCCTCGATTCTGTTATTTTTCACCAATATTACCCAATTGAAAGTGGTGTTGTATGTGGGGAAAAAATCAGAATGAGTGAGAAAATATATAATTTAGAGTCAGTCCAGGAATCAGAGTAAAACTCATGAGTTATGAGTTACTATTTCTTTTGTATAGCAGGCTAGACAAGTGCCAGGTAAATCTAAACAAGTAATAATATCTGGCATTTACATATGGTTTCATCTTTCTTTGAGGATATATTTTCATTGTTTTCTTATGCCCAGTAGGAATATGGTTATTACCTCTTGGAGGCATTGTCTGCAAAAATTAATAAATATACATAATTTCATTTCTGCTCAGCCTTTTACAAAGTAACCAAATGATATGACAACGTACAAGCATTTAGTAATTGTCTATTAAACATATCCTAGACACTGATAATAACTTAGTGGATTGCAAAATATGCTTTACACTAAAGAATTTAATATTATTGAAAGAAAGATGGAAGTTTGCCTCAGGTCATTTGACTTCTTAGGATTAAGATGAAAACTCAGATTTTTCTGAAGTCAAACAATACTATGGGATTGTTTTCTGATAGAAAACATACCCATTAAACAGTGCTTTCTGGAACTGAAATTCAGACACTTTAACAAAAACACATTGACCTTTCTATTCTTTTTTATGCAAATGAGAGCAGTGGGCAATGAACAAATGATAAATCCAACCAGTACACAATATGCACATAGATTTCATAACCCTTTTGAAATTGAAGACCAGGGGGGGTCATTGCTTTGGCACTTCCAGTCACATAAAATAATCTCTTTTTATTTTCATCTCTTTAGAACTCTTGATTTTAGACAAATGTGCGGAGGATTCTGCTAAATTTTAAGGGTGGCTCATTTTAAAGGTTAAAGGATGAGATGCAATTAGCCTCTAAATTCAGACCTGATTATTGAAGTCAGTTTACCTTTTGGTTTGGAACAATGTAACTAGACATTTCAATGCATAAATGTGTCCACTAGTGGACAGTTAGAGATGTCAGTTTAAGTAGTCCATTGAAGAGGCAGGTTAAACTAAAATTGGTAGTATCTCTGAGACCTTGTGCTTAGAAATGTTTCTCTGGAAATACAATCATAAGCTTTGAAATGGTGAGGAAATTTGCAGAATCAAATTATGACTAAAGTACTAATACAACATGCTTTCATATACATCACAAATAACTGAGCCATGAAAGGATGGCTTTGCATGGATATTCTAGAAAGGCAGCAATAATGGGTATTCAGGTAACCAAGAGGAGCAAGCAAATTTTGTAGACTACTATGATTTTGAAATAGAGTCTTTATCAGTGCTAGAAAAAGCAGCAAAAGAAAATTCTATTGAGAGTTTTTGGTAGAAACTTTTACCTTACATTTATTCCTCTCCTCCAACTTATGGCAGGTATATGAAATCTGGAAGGAGAATTGTGATTCTCAACTGAGCATGAAAATAGCAGCTTCCTATCTAATGGTTAATTAGTCATTTTAATGATATTTACTTACTCTGAGGTTCTTTGTCCAAAGTGCCTGCCACCATGGCAACCAGTTATCTGGAAAGTGCCTTAAGTTAAAAGCAAACATTTATGTGGGAGCAAAACTACTTTTTCCTCATTCATATTTGTATTTAATTGCATGAGTGTTAGTGAGAGGTGAGATGGGAGATAATTAACCCATACAATCAAGACATTCTCAGAGCTGAGACCTGGGTTGAACATCCCTAGTCTAACTTTAGTCTGCAAATAGTGGCTGGGGAATGTTAACTCCAAGGCAAGCAAGAGAACAAAGGCAGGGACTTTAAATGGGTGTGGCCAGCCAATTTAGGGAAGAAAAAATGTCAACATTTTGATCCATATTCTGGATAAGATGAACTGTAATTTTTTTTTCAGAAGACAAAATTATTCTTAGTAATCACATGCCATGATAGCATTTGATTTTGCACATTTAAGGAATTTTGTTATGTTCCTAAGATTAAGGCAAATGTGAAAATGGCACAAAGGGAATATTTATAAGGATGGATAGGTTCATTAATACTACTTTAAATAGTATTCTTTACCCCCTTTTCTTTTTTCCCAAGATATTATATTTTGTTTCTTTACAACCTTTAATATAGCAATTCTCTACTACCATGTAAAGTTAAGTCCAAATCATAAAGTTAAACTAGGTCAAGGCAACGGTTACCTAGTAATTAATTCATACTTTGCCAAAATTGACCATAAGTAATGTAATTTCTTGGATTGAGTAACATTTTTAGCTCTTTATCTCCTCTAATTTCCCTCCTACATTAATACCTAATAAATATTTAGGAAATTCAAAATAAATGTTTACTTTTATTTTTATGTGAAGTTGATTTATAAACTAATAATTGGACCACATGTTACAGATGTTATTTTTCCAGACTTTGTTATAAGGGAATCAAAAAATCTACCAGAGAAGAGAATTATATATCTTTAGACATTTCCCATTGCATTTAGGCTCTATGTTAGGTGATATTTTGTCAAAAGATGAAGTTGCAAGAAATAAGTATTTAGACCAAACAAAAGACAGCTAGTTTGTGTAGGTGCTTCATTAAAATGGCATTTTATAAAACTTTAGCAAGTTAGATTGCCAAGGAGAGGGGTATGCTGCTTAATTGAATTTTCTGAAAATGAATCAGAAGGCCATTTTGTTTGTTTACATTTTTGTTGTTAAAGAGTTTCAAATTTGAATTTCCTCCATCTTTTTCTTAAAATGCACTAATGTAATTTTTAATTCCATTCTTTGGTAAATGAGATTCTTCTATGGGTAGGGTATCATAATTCTGAACAGTAATTTTCATTGTACACTAGAGAAGTAAATGACCAAGAGTTCAGTGATGGGTGTAGTCTGACCCCTGAACTTCAGCATACCAAACTGGTGGCCACATCTTCCCAAGGCATGACTGATTCCATAGCCTTGTCTGCACGACATATATTTCCTATGTTGCAAGTATAAACAATTCCCTAATTGTTAGTGAATTCACTTTAGGTGTTACTGAATTCATTGTAACTTGGTCATGACATTTCCCCTTAGATAGCTGCTTAAAAGTATGGGGGTGGGGTTGAATGGGACCTCACATATATATTTTTAATGTAATATTATTACAAAGTCAATAAAAAAAAAAAAGTATAACACCTAATAAATGTGAGGAAAACAGTCAAGTGATAACAATTGATAAATTGTCATGACTAAGGTATATTGACTGTTATCAATAAGCCAGATACTTTTCTATGCATTTCTATGTATTGTTATTTAAATTCTCATTAACTCTATGAGACAGCTAATTGCAACACCATTTTACAATTGGAGAAAATGAGACACAGATTAATTATCTAGTCCAAGTTCGTGTTGCTAGGAGAAAGGAGATAGTAATATGTTAAAAAAAAATAGGCCTTCCAGAGGGAGGGGCAAGATGGCATTGGGGTAAGCACATACTCATCATCTCTCACAAAAAAAATGGGTGAGTGGGGGCAGAATCCTGCCCAAGTGAGCTGTTTTGGGAACACACAAAGCAGTAGGCTTCAGGGCATTGATCTGGAGAGTGCGCAACAGAAAGATTTATTGCTAAGGGTAAAACCCTGAGTTTCTGGCTCTTTAGGCTGGAACTGTGGGACAGCTAAGCCCCACCCTCAGGGCAGGACTCTGCAGCAAGCCCCAACTCTCACTGGTCACCCAGCCTGAGGAGGCATATTCTGAGAGTGGGAGGGGTATGATGAAGGGTGGAGAGGGGTTTCCCCTTTGTGGGCTCAATTGCCTGGACCCCCTTTTTTGAACTTTGAGGAACACACCAGCTGGCTCAAGGTGACACCAGGGAGAAGGGATAGGTAGATCTGCTGAGGCAGCCTGATTTACCTAACTGTCCTGGAATAGGGAAAATTGGTCTGGGAAAAAGCCAAAAAGACGAGTAGGGCAATGAACTAGTCAGGTGGTGAACAATACCAAAATTTCAACTCCCCTAAGGGAGGGGAAAATAGGAAGAGCTTAATAAACATCTAAGAGCATATATAGGGTTCCCTGTGAGGAGTGGGTGCTTTTGAAGATGGTTGAGAGTCATTTTTTTCTGTGTTGAGTTAAATCATCGTAGTCTCATTTAAATTTCAAAAGGGAACTCTCATACAGGCTATTGCATTCTCTGCCTTGGGAGAGAAAGCAATAAGAATAGAAACGGGGCAAGGTGGATTCCTAATCAGCAGGAATTCATCCAATTGCAAAGAGTTAAACCTGCCTGAGGGAAAGGGACTAGATAGCTTTCTGAAGAGCTAAGGTACCCAACAAGGAAATTTAGCTCAGTGGAGGAGTTTCTGCCTTGAATATGCACAATCCCTAATTCAATTCCTGACTCCTCTTGGTGGTAACCCACCAGAATATTAAACGTCCAGCTTATACTTTAGGATAGGGAAAACATTGACATTATTCCTGTATTAGCTTCTTTTGGGTCTCACGTTTTTCCTAAAAAAAATAAAAAAAAGAGGTTACTTTTGTTTTATAATTTAACTTAGTTTACTTGCTTAAACCCACTTCAAAATCTGTGGTGAGAAGGCTGCAGGGTAATTGATAAACACCAACAGCCTGAGAATCTCCACAAGGTTTTAAGGGGAAAGGCTGTTTTACCTTAGTATTTGTTTGACTGCTTGCTTGTTGGTTTGTCATTTTGTTTTCTTGTCTTTCTTTCCTCATTCTCCCTCCTACCCTTTTTTCTCTTTTTTTAATTATGTGCCACTAGCTTGTTTCTTGTTTGCTGTGTTTCCTCTTCTTCAATTTTCTCTTTTCTGTGTATACTAATTTTGGCTACCAATGTTCTTTTTCCTCCTACATCTTTCTATCTTCTGCTTTCTGTTGTTCAACTTACATTCTACCACTCTTTTAGTCCCCAATTTTTCTATTTTTTAAATTTCTAACTCTTCTATTTTGTTTTCTTTTATTCTTTTTCTTTTTGTTCTGTCTTTTCTCTTTCTATCTCTCATCACTCTGCCCTTCTAATTCATTCCATATACTTTTCCATATTCAGGTTCCCATTTCATAGTAGGTACTTTACTTTTTTTATTCCTATTACTCTACACTGCTTGCATGAGTTAAATATTCATTTTCCTAGGTCTTACACCATTCCTCTGCTACCTTTTACTATCATTATTACTATTATCCTTTATCTTACTTCTTCTGCTTTCTCTGGCCCTAATCTTTTTCCTTCAAGGGAATGTAGACAACAAGGAAACAGAATAAAAAGAACAAAGTGTCAAAGAGAAAACTTAACACATTACACAAAAACAACAACTAAATAAAACCCCAGACTAGAGGGAGAAGCTAAACAACTGAATAAACCCATTAAGATGAAAGATGACCAGACAAGAACCAAAAAAATTACAAACCATACCAAGAAAGAGGAAGACATGGCCCAGTCCAGAGAACAAACTAAAAACCAAGAAGAGAAGCAGAAAATTGAACAAATCAAAGATGTCCAAACAAATACCATGGACCAACTTAATGAAGTGAAAGAAGAGATTAAATATTAAGAAAAGCTTGGGAGAGCATGCTGAAGAAATTGTAACTACACATAAAAAGATAACAAATATGATGGCGATGAACAGCACAATCCAAGACATAAAAAAAAACCACTTTCAGCAAATTACAGCAGATTTGAAAAGCAGAGAAAAGAATTAGTGATGTGAAAGACAGTGCATGTGAAATAAGACAGATAATAGAACAGATAGATAAAAAGAGAGAAAAAATCCAGCAAGGACTTAAGGATTTGAATGACAGCACAAAATGCACAAATATTCACATTATAGGCAACTGAGAAGGAGAAGAAAAGGGAAAGGGGGTAGAATGGATTGGGAGTAACTGATGGCTGAAAACTTCCTAACCCTTTTGAGGGAGATTGATATACATGTCCAGGAAGTGCAGTGCACCCCAAGCAGTATCAATCCTAACAGGCCTCCTCAAAGACATATACTTGTCAAACTCTCCAATGCTGAAGACAGAGAAAATGCTGAAGGAAGGAAGAGAAAACAGAATCATCACATACAAGGGAAGGTCAATAAGATTAAGTGCAAGAATTCTCTATTCAACAAAGCTGGCATTCAAAAATAATGAAGAGATCAATATTCGCAGATAAATAGAAACTAAGAGAGTATGCATTAAGAAACCTGCCCTTCAAGAAATACTAAAGGGAGTTCTGCAGGCTGAAAGGAAAAAATAAGAGAGAGAGAGAGTTGGAGGAGAGTGTAAGAGAAACTAAAAAGACAAAAAGAAATAAAATCAACATCTGACATACATAAACCCAAAGAAAATATGGCTAATTAGTAATTCCTTGAGAATAATAACATTGAATGTTAACAGATTAAACTCATCAGTCAAGAGACATAGATTGGCAGAATGGATAAGGAAATATGACCCATCTATATGCTTTCTAAAAGAAACCCACCTGAGACCCAGGGATTCACAGCAGTTGAAGGAAATGACTGGAAAACAATCTTACAAGCAACAATTACCAAAAAAGGGTGGGAATAGCTATACTAATATTGGACAAAATAGACTTTAAATGCAAAACTATTGCAAGATGCAAAGATGGACAGTACATATTAATAAAAGTGGTAATCTTTCAAATGAAAGAACAGTCATAAACATTTATGCACCTAACCAGGGAGCCTCAAAATATATGAGGCAAACACTGAAAAAATAAGGGAAGAAAGAGATGCCTCTACAATTATAAAGTGGGAATTTAATACACCATTATCACCATTAGACAGAACATCTCGACAGAGAATCAATAAAGAAACAAAGACTCTGAATGATCTGGAACTAAAAGACATATACAGAACACTACACCCAAATACAGCACATGATATAATTTATTCTCAAGTGTACATGGATCATTCTCCAAGATAGACCACATGCTAGGCCACAGAGAAATTCTCAATGAACTCAGAAAGATTGAAATCATACAAAGTAATTTCTCTGACCAAAATGGAATGAAGCTGGAAATCTGCAAGGGCCAGAGAAGCAGATTAGGCACAAAGATGGAAGTTAAGCATCACACTGTTAGGCAAACAGTGGGTCAAGGAGGAAATCTCAAAAGAAATCACTAATTATCTTGAAATGAAAATGGCAACACAACATATCAAAACTTCTAGGATGCAGCAAAAGCTCTACTGAGATGGAAATTCATAGCCATAAATTCATATATCAAAAAAGAAGAAAGAGCTAAATTTGAAGACCTATCCACATACTTGGAGGAATTAGAAAAATAACAACAAACTAACCCCAAAAGAAGAACAAAGAAAGAAATTGAAAGATCAGAGCAGAACTAAATGAAATAGAAAAGAAGAAAGCACTATAAAATGTTTTTAAAAAAAACAAGAGCTGGTTCTTTGAAAAGATCAATGAAATTGACAAACTCTTGACTAACAAAGGAATAAAGAGAGAAGAGGCAAATACACAAAATTTGAAATGAGGACGGGGATGTCTCCACTGACCCCACAGACATAAAGAGTATCATAAGAGGGTAGTTTGAAAAATTATATGCCAACAAGAAGAACAATTTAGAGGAAATGGACAAATTCCTAGAAAATTCAAGCTGCCTACATTGATGAAAGAAGAAACTGGTTATTTCAACAGGCCAATCACAAGTAAAGAGAGAATCAGTCATTAAAAACCTCCGAACTAAAAAGAGCCCAGGACAAATGGCTTCACAGGTGAATTCTACCAAACCTTGCAGAAAGAACTAACACCAATCTTGCTTAAAATCTTCCAAAAGTTGAAATAGAAGGAACATTGCCTAAATCATTCTATAATGCCAACATTATCCTAATACCAAAGTTAAGTAAAGATACCACAAGAAAGGAAAACTACAGACCCATCTCTCCAATGAACCTAGATGCTAAAATACTCAATAAAATACTTGCTATCATATTAAACAACACATGAAACGAAAGATACACTGAGACCAAGTGGGTTCCATCCCTGGTATGCAAGGATGGTTCAACATAAGAAAATCAATGTAATACACCACATTAACAGATTGAAAGAAAAAAAAAATCACATGATCACCTCTCTAGATGCAGAGAAAGCATTTTACAAAATACAGCACCCTTTCCTGATAAAAACACTGATAAAGATAGAAGGAAACTTTCTGAACATGATAAAAAGATATATTGAAAAACCAACAGCTAACATTATATACAGTGCTGACATCCTAAAAGCTTTTCCTCTAAGATTGGCAACAAGACAAGGATGCCCATTATCACTGCTCCTATTGAACATTGTTTTAGAAATACTTGCTTGAACACTGAAGGAAGGAAAAGATATAAAAGGCAGCCAAACTGGAAAGAAAGAAGTCAATATTTCACTATTTGCAGATGACATGATCCTATACATATAAAGCCCTGAGAAATCTACAATTAAGCTTCTAGAACTTAACCATGAGTTCAGTAAGGTCACAGGCTATAAGAACAATGTACAAAAACCACTATCATTTCTGTACACCAATAATGAGCAATCTGAGGAGGAAATCAAGAAAAAAAATACCATTTCTAATTGTAACTTAAAAAATCAAATACCTTGGAATAAATTTAACTAAAGATGTAAATGACTTATACACAGAAAGCTATACAACACTGTTAAGGAAATCAAAGAAGACTTAAAGGAATGAAAGAATATTCCATGTTCATGGATAAGAAGAATGAAATATCATTAGATGTCTATCCTACCAAAACTAATCTACAGATTTAATGCAATCCCAATAAAAATCAACACAGCATTTTTTACTGAACTGGAAAAAGTAACTATGAAATTTATTTGGAAGTACAAGAGGCCTGAATAGCCAAAGACATATTTTGAAAGAGAAATGAAATCAGAGGAATCATGCCACCTGATTTCAAAACATACTACAAAGCTACAGTGGTCAAAACTGCACGGTGTTGGCACAAGGATAGATATGTCAACCAATGGAACCAAATTGAGAGTTCTGATATAGATCCTTGCATATATTGTCATCTGATATTTGAAAAGGTCACCAAGCCCACTCAACTGGGAGAGAATGGCCTCTTCAACAAATGGTGTTTGGAGAACTGGATATCCATCTGCAAAAGAATGAGAGAGGAATACCAAAGCACACATACAAAAATCAACTCAAGATGGATAAAAATCTAAAAATAAGAGCCAAGATCATAAAGACCTTGGAAGATAGTGTAGGGAAGCATCTACAGGAACTTGTAATAGGAAATGGCTTTATGAACATCACACCCAAAGCACAGGCAGTGAAAGAAAAAATAGAAAAATGTGACTTCCTCAAAATTAACACCTTTTGCACCTCAAAGGAGTTTGTCAAGGAAGTGAAAAGATAGCCTACCTAATGGGAGAAAATATTTCATAACAATTAATTTGATAGGAGCCTTCTATCCAGCATACATGAAGAAATCCTGTATCTTGAAAATAAAAAGACAACCCATTTGAAAACTGGGCAAGTGATTTGAACATATACTTCTCCAAAGAAGAAATACAAATGGCTAAAAAGCACATGAAAAGATGCTCATCACTAGCTATTAGGGAAATGCCACTCAAACCTATAACGGGATACCATCTTACACCCGTTAGACTGATGGTTATTATAAAAACAGAGGGCTACAAGTGCTGGAGAGGATGTGGAGGAATGGGAACCCTCATCAGCTGATGGTGGGAATGTAGAATGGTTCAGCCATTGTGGAGGACATTTTGGTGCTTCCTCAAAAACTAACTATAGTTTGCCATATGACCCAGCAATTCCACTGCTAGGTTTATACCCAGAAGAACTGAAAACAAGGACATGAACAGATATACGCACACCAATGTTCATAGCAGCATTATTCACTATTGCCAAAAGTTGGTATCAACCCAATGTCCATCAACAGATGAATGAATAAACTAAATATGGCATATACATACAATGGTATACTATTCAGCTGTAAGAAGGAATACAGTACTAACACATGGGATGATATGAATGAATCTTTTTGTTGAGTGAAGCAAGGTAGGCATTGGAGGACAAATACTACCTGACCTCCCTGATACAAGTTCAGCAAATTGAGATATCTCAGAGACCTAAGGATCTGGAATATAGGCTTACAGGAAAGAGAAAGTGAAAAGAACATTGTGTGCCAGTGCCCACAAGGACAAAATCTATGATAAGGAGGAAGTGAGTAGTTGTGCAGTGAAGGGATATGACAAGGGTATAGGGATGTGATTGGGTTGGGCGGTGCAAGCCTGATGGGGGCTAGGGTTGGGAGGATGGCTTGGATGGTCCATAGAACTGGGTAGAGAGTTGGGGGAGGGAGCAGGTGAACACGGGGTTTTGGTGGGTACATGGTTTAAACTATAATATTGAGAAAACCCTTTTGGCAATATAATAAGGAAGGGTTACTGGTTTAGGGTGTTGGATGGGGGCCATTTGGCACAGGGTACACCTGGGGCAGGCTTCTGGGGAGTGTATGAAAGCTCATCTTGTCATAGTGTCTTACATCAGTGGGTAAGACCCATATGCATGGGAAGGTGTTGTACTACCATTCTGGGGATGCCCAATGTTCACAGAGGGGAGGGTGTTTCTCAAGAGCATGGTGGCTAATAGGGGAGGACAAGCCCTCAGCATTGTTGCCAATTCTATGAATCTTGTCCTTCAAGCAGTGAAGCCTGGTTGTTACTTTGGACCCTGAGGGGAGGGGAAAGGAGGAATAGAATAGATGGAAAATTGAGTAACTAGGGGGCAATGGAAGTGTTCTGCATGATCATGCAATGATGGATACAAACCATGTTAAATTTCACCAATAATTGATAAAAGTGTATGGTCTAAAATGGAAACCATAATGTAAACTACTGACCGTGGTTAGTAGCTATGTTTCAATATTTATACGTCAGTTGTAGCAAATGTAACATCCACATGTAAAAAGATCATTGGTGAGGAAGGGGGAGAAGGAGGAGGATGTTGGGTATATGGGAGGCCCCTATATTCTGTATGTGACTTAACCTAAAACTTCTCTGAAGACATTTAAAAAAAAAGAGATAAGACACTGAGGAAGAAATGGAGGAGACTGCCTTGCCACTGTACATAAAGGACAACACCTATTAGTGATGAAATGCAAAAAATAAAAAATAAAAATTTAATAATATTTTTCATTTAATACCCCCCAATTTCTTACCTTATTTTAGTTTTCCTAAATTGTTAAGTGTTTTATTTCTAATGTTTAAACCTATCATTATTACTTCATTTTCCTATGAATTGAATTTGGCAATATATTCGGCTTCATTTTTGAAGAAATTTTGGATCAGGGTGGAGTTCAACTAGGGCAGGGAGGAGCACTGGTGTTGGGTTTCATTGATGGGGGGATGCATGGGAGGGAGTTCACCTGGGCACATATATAGAGTATACTGATACGTTCAGATGTTCATAGGGTATTGACACAGTGGGTAGAGAGATTCACACAACAACTGAGGGAGTGCTGGGTTCCCATCCTGGGGGGGGCTCTCTGCATTTACCAATGGAACAACAATAATCCCCCAAGTGCAAGGGCAATGACCAGTGAAGAGAGATGGTCCAATGATGGGCCCTTGATACTGATGATTATGCTTATGAGCCTATTGCACTTAAAATTTCCATTTGGCCTACTGTTGCAGGGTGCCTATGATTACCTCCTGAGAGCCTCCACGTTGCTCAAATTTGGTCACTCTCTAAGCCGAACTCAGCATATAAATGCATTACCTTCCCCACAGCATGGGACATGACTCCCAGGGATGAGCCTCCCTGGCACTGAGGGATATTACCAAACAGCAGCTGGTGATGCAACTGGAAAAAGAACTTGAATACAAGGGGGAAATGGTAAAGACAAATAAGTTTATATGGCTAAGAGACTTCAAAATGAGTCAAGGGTCATCAGAGGGGTCATGCTTATGCACGTCTCAGAAGGATCTCATAGACAGCTAATGTAGATGCAACCCAATGGAGTGGTGCTCCTGAGGGCTATGGAGACACCCAGGTCCTACAGTCATGGCAGATGGCTCTGGAGTTTGGTACCTTGCCAGTGAGCCCTACTTTGGAATTTGTGCTCCTGAGTATGAAGGAGTTGGACTCAGATGTGACTTCTCTACACAACCCTCTTCTGTCCCTTTTATTGAACGTGTCATTGGTGCTGGGGTTGGTATATGTCCAGCATACTTGAATCTGTGGGCATTCATGGGCCAGCAGGACCCTGAGCCTCAGTGGAGTTGCAACACCTACTCTCCAGTAGGTCAGCTAATAAGGAGGTGAGTTAAGGACAACTGCCATACAAAGGAACCAAGAGAGCCTACAACTGGAAGCAGGAGAGTCCCATCCATCAGCCATGTGGGATTGAAGGCCCTTCTCAATTAAGAGATGGAGTGGGCATCACCATCCCTGAGTTTAGGACTGGGGAATAAAATATGAACTAGGGTGGACTTACTGCTATTCTTTTATAGAATTATTGTGACTTTAGCAATGGAAGAAATTTTATCATTGATGTGGAGACAGTGGCCACTGGAGTTGCTGAAGGCAGGGAGAGAGGAAAGGAGGTATGTTAGCTGGGCATTTTTGAGACTTGGAATTGTCCTGGGTGATATTGCAGGGAGAGATGCAGGACATTATATATATCCTGCCATAACCCACTAAATGGACTGGGAGAGAGTGTAAACTATAATCTATAATACATGCTGTGTAGCAGTGCTCCAAAATGTATTCATCAAATGCAATACATATACTACACTAATGAAAGAAGTTGTTGAAGTGGGAAAGCGTTGGGGTGTGGGGAGTGGGGCATATGAGAATCTCCTGTAACTTTTTAAGGTAACATTTTGTGTGATCTATGTTTCTTTTAAAAATAAATAAAAATAAATTTTTTAAAGGAAAATAATAGGTCTTCCTACTTCAAAATTTGGGGACCCATTATTCTAGATGGCAGCATACATTTTTTAAAAATGTCCTTGGAAGACTTTGTTTTGGCCATTCAGCTTTAAAGTTCAAAGAAGGACAAGTAATCTGCTTGGTAATATGGAATAACTGGGCTCAAGTTAGCTGTGGTTTATTCTAAGACGGTATGACAGAGAAGTTTATTTACTGGTCTCCGTAGCAATCAGGAAATGTCTGTTGATGGGGGACATAACTGTGTCACATGGAGTGCATCTGCTTAGTATTCCTTGAGATTACCTGTTTTTAGCCCTATTTCAGGTGTTCAGCACTGCAGCAGCCAGTCTCTGAGGGCTTAGCAGAATCCAGGCACTTTTTTGCCAGGCAGACCTGAAATGGCTGTTATTTATTTATAGCCTCTGGCCCTGTCTGAAACATTCTGCAACACAACAAGGTTACCAACTTCAAGTTAATGTAAACACTCTGAAAATGAAAGCACTGGTGCTGAACTGCAAATATAGCCAGGCAAAGCAGAAAAATGGGGAGGGGTCGAGGTACAGGCCACACACAGACTCCAGAGTCCATGAAACTTTCTCTTAGGGAAAGTTTGAAAATGGATGTTGGTCAGTGCTTGATGCTATAAAGGGAGTCTTCTGTAGGCTTGTGGTTCTCATTATTTGGGCACAGATATTATAAATGAAGGGAGTAGGACTGAGAGACAATTTCATGACAGAGTATTTTAATGGTGATTGCTTGAAACTGCAGTTAATTCAGAGTAAATGCCAAAGTCCTTACAATGCTTTCATGATCTGCTCTCCTGCTTCTTCTTTCGGCTCATTTTAGACGACTTCACTTAAGCCACGTGAATCACAGGGCTGATGATCCTTGAACATGTCCACCATGCTTTCACATAGCCTTTACTTGCTCTGCCTCTACCTGATATTGGCCTGGCTCACTACCTCATTTCTTTCAGATGTTTGCTGCATGTCCTCTTACCATGAAAACACCTGACCACCTGTTCAGGTATCTTTTGCTGCATATCAAACTACCCCAAAACTTAGTGGCTTAAAACAGTAACCAATTTTACCATAGCACAAAATTTTGTGTCAGGAATTTGGGTAGGGCTTGGTTGGATGAATCTTCTATTGCAAGTTGCCCTGACAGAGGTCAGGTCTTTCAGTCAGTGGATGGAATTGTAGGAAGGTTCCAAAATATCTTCACTCACCTGCCTGATTTTCTGGCAGGAATGTATGGAAGGCTGTGCTCTACTAGGATTGTCTCCCAGTATATTAGTTGCCCGTTACTATGTAACAAATGATCCCAAAACATAGCTGCTTAAAAGAATATTAGCTCCGTTTCTGTAGGTCAAGAATCCAGCACAAATTGGTTAGGTCTTCTGGCTTAGGGTCTCTCTTGAGACTGCATAGAAGGTGTTTGCTAGGGTTGCAATCATCTCAGGAAGTAATAATACTTCCAAGGTGACTCACATGGTTGTTGACAGACCTTAGCTCCTTGCCTGTTATTTGCCTGAGACATCAGTTTCTTGATACCTGGGTCTCTTTATGGCCTTACCCACTATTGACAATTTGCTTCCCCCAGTCTGAGGGTTTTGGGGGAGAGAAAGCAAGACAGATCAAGAAAGACAGAAGACATAGGTTTCTTGTAACCTAATTTAGAAGTGCCATCCCAGCACTTTGCCATATTCTATGTTAGAAGCCAGTCACTAGGAATGCCCTGCATTCAAGGGGATAGGATTACAAAAGGATGTGAACACCAGGAAGCAGGGAACAGTGTTAGAGGCTGCCTACCCCAGCCAGTGTGCCTGCATCTGGTGTCTTCAGCATGGTTCTCTCAGGGCTCCCAGAAAGTGAGCTCCAAGAGACCTCAGCAGAAGCTGTAAGGCTTCTTGTGACCTAGCTTCAGAAGTCTCATATTGGTCAAGCAAGTCACCAAGTCCAGCCCAGATTCAAGGGGAAGGAAAACACTCAACCTGTCAGTACAAGGAGTGGCAAAGAATCTACAGTCAAGCTCCATCTACCACACTATGTAAGATAGTATGTCCCCACCCCCTACACACTGTATAGTTATCTTATGCTACTTTTTCTCCATAGGAAATTGTATTATTATTATTTGTTATCTATTACAACTAGAAGGTATACTCCCTGAGATCATGTAATTTTGTCCTTTTTGGTCACTGATATCCATAGGGTTTAGTAAAATACCTGGCAAATAGTAGCTTTAAAATAAATAATTATTACAAATACTTAGGCCTACCAGGTCTTATAGGATCTAGTCCCTGCCTACTTCTCTGACTCTTTCCTCCAGATCAATATTCTCTAGTCCCATTGGTCTTCCGCCCCCCCCAAAAAATGGTAACCTTTTCCCTAACTCACAGTCATATACAACTGACTAGATCTCTAAATGGCTCCATACTTTTCTTTCATTTGTGTCTAAGTTTAAGTGTAACACTTCAAGAAGAACTTCTATATTATTCCTTGCTCATATTCAAACACCTCACCTAGTTTGATTTTCTTCATAGCACATGCAACTAATGAATATTTTCTGGTTTATCTGCATTTGCCTATTTCATCCTACTTGTGGTGGAATGAATTCTGAACCCCAATTTAGAGATGTTCTTTGTATTGCTCCAAATTCCTGTCAGTGTGAACCCATTATAAATAGGTTCTCTTGGAGATGGTATTTTAGTTACAGTGTGGACCAAATGAAGGTGGCTGGACCTTACTCTGGATTAACAGAGTCCCTTATGAACAGAATAAATTAAGACATAGTAGACAAAGCCCTAGGGAGGAGCCAGAAGCCTGAAGTCAAGGGAAGCTGTATGAGAAAGGCATGGATATTGCCATGTGATGGCAGGAAGCAGACATACAAGCCAAAGAAGCCCAGGATTGCCAGCAGTCAGCAGCAGAATGCTACAGACTTTAGGGCAAAAGCATTACCATGCTGTTGCCTCAGTTTGTGGCTTCTACTAGGCTCAAAACCACAAACCAATAAATTCCCATTGTTTTAAACCAATCTATTTTGTGGTATTTGTCAAAACTGCCCAGGAAAAAATGGTGTTTATGTGTGATGAATCTGGACTCAGATGGGATCTCCCTTCATAAGACTTTCATGCTAATGTGCTGGAGGTGCAGTTAATGTTGGGGTTTAAGATATATTTAGGGGATTTGAATCTCTGGACTGACAATGTGATAGCCAGATCCTGAGCCTCAACAGACTCCAGCACCTACAATCTGATTTATTGGACTTACCACACTCAGCTAAGATGGAGGTGAAGAAGGACAACCACCACACCATGGAGCCTAGAGTGATTACAACTGAAAATGGGAGGATTGCATCCAGCATCCAGGTGGAATCTGAGCCTCCTCTTGACATAAAGGTGCAATGGACACAACCAATCCAGTGTCCACATAGAAGAGGTGGCATTGGATTGGGAAAAGTGGACATAATGGACAAAGGGTATGGGGAAAGGCAGGAAGAGATGAGAGGTGGAGGCATCTTCGGGACATGGAGCTACCCTGGATGGTGCTTCAGAGGTAATCACCGGACATTGTAAATCCTCACAGGGCCTACATGATGGAATAGAGGAGAGTATGGGCCATGATGTGAACCAATGTATATGAGGTGCAGAGGTGCCCAAAGATGTACTTACCAAATCCAATAGATGTGTCATGATGATGGGAACGAGTGTTGTTGGGGGGGGGGGAGAGGGGGGGGTGGGGGGGTGGGGTTGAATGGGACCTCACATATATATTTTTAATGTAATATTATTACAAAGTCAATAAAAAATAAAAAAATTAAAAAAATAAAAAAAAAAAAAAAAAAAAAAAAAAAAAAAAAAAAAACTGCCCAGGAAAACAAAACTACCACTTGAAAATAAGTTCTGTAAATGCGAAAGCCTTGTCTGCTTTATCCACTGCTCTATCAGTACCTAGAGCAGTGTCTGTCTAATTGTAGGCACTCAACATAGTTTTGTCTATTGAAACAAATCTACCAATAATGTATACAAATGCTGATTTTCTTCTTAAATTTTTTCTTATAAAATTTAGCTTAAATTCAATGCCTAGATGTCTTTCTCACTGACCCCGTCCCACTGTCCCTTTTATTGCTCTAATCTTGAAATCACTGAATGTCATTATACTCCTTTTCACAATGACAGTAAAATATCTACTCAAGATGGGCCTAATGACCTGGAAGTAATTGGAAGAGTGTGCAAGAGAGCTGCCAGTTGGCCAACGAGGTCAATAGTTTATGCACACAGCCTTGTCCCTACAGCAATAAATCTGGTTTGGCACTTGGTTTTAGATCTATCATGTGAATTGATAATTAAAACTTAGGAGAGCTTGGAATAGCCACCTGGTGACTAAGATCCTTTTAGAAGGTATATGTACAAAGTAATGAAGAAGAAATAAAGAACAACATTTAGCAGGTACAGAGACTTCATGTTGAACCTAGTAAATTTTTAAATGGATAGGGATACCCTCTTATTTTAAAAACCGTCCTCTTGCTCCTTCTTTCTTTTCATGCTACAAAGGCATTTGGGGGGGACAATATATCATTCCCTTTGGCACCCGGAACTTTAGGGGAAGTGATGAGCTCAGAATCAGTGCAAAGTTCTTGCTTCACTGGGTAGGATTATCCAAATGACTGTGGAATCCTGGCCAGGTAAAGAAACAAAGGTCAATGGAATTCAGGAAAATCTCATGTCTAATCTTTGGAAACATGGTCTCTTAGGCAGTTGTATGCCTCTCACCTGACCCAAATCATTTTTCAAAGGGTACCTCATGTCTAAAACCAACATCGACTAGTAAGTCATACATGTTAAGAAATAATTGTTTAAATCAGACATAATTTTCAAAAAAAAAAAAAATTAAATGATAGAAAATGACTGTTGGATCACAGATACCAATTCATGAACTCAGGCTCAGATCACTCACTTGAATCTGCCCAGGGGACCTCCTTCTCCAGGAAGAAACACACTGCTGAGAGAGGAGAATATTTTGTGAGAGCTCTTTGAACTAGAGCTTGACTAGAACTTCTTTTGTACAATGATAGTCATATGTATTGAAGTAGGGAAATCAGTAATGTCAATTATAAACATATTAAGTGACTTCTTAAGGTTTACTAATGGGTGATGATGGGACCACTTAAACAGAGTGCTACCAACACAAAAGCAAAAGTCAACACTCACAGAGGTGTAAGGTGTTGACTTAGTTTTTATTTCAGTAGGTAAGCAGTGCCAGAGGTTAGTGACTAGAATTTCATATAGAATTTAGCCTTCTGATTTATTAATAGTAACTTTTTCATCCTTTTCAAGAAGGCAGTATATCTTTCACTCTTCTGTTCTTTCTCATTTCTAACCTCCCAAACTTCTGTCTAAATGTTTCTTCAGAGCCCATCTGAAAATTGACAAGGTATAAGAGCATTTAGAAAGCAATGAGATCACGGTAAATAAAGATAAAAATAAAAATTAAATAAAAAAAAAAAAAACTGCAGCAGGAGTTGGAAGTCTTTTGTTCTAGTCTCCCCAGCTCGATATTTTGGTGCTTTGGTAAATTATTTAAGCATACTTCTCTTTCACATTCATACATTTTGGAAATTATTGTGAGGTTAAAAGAGAGATGCAGAGAAAGTGTTTTGGAAAATGTAAAAAGCTAAACACTACATCATAATTTGGATGCATGTGGATGTATGTATGTATAATGTCTGCTGATAGAAATGGCTGAGAGTGATACTGGAGAGGCAGGAAAAAATAGCACTGAATTATGTATTTGAATAAGACCAAAAGAGGGAAATTTTAGGTTGTATAATATGTTACTAGAATAAAAATTACATAGAACTATGTAATGCAAATAGAGAATCCTAATGTAAACAATGGATTATAGTGAATAGTACGATTATATAACTGTTCCTTCATGAATTGTAACAAATGTACCCCACTATGTTAACAATAGGGTGGTAGATGAGAACTCTGTATTTTATGCATGATTTTTCTGTAAATCTACAACTTCTCATTAAAAATAAGCTAAATTAAAGAAATGAATAAGATCCAAAGATAAAGACACCATGTTTTCCATAATGGAATTTAATACATATATAACTTTTTGTATATCCCAAGGTCTAAGGGCTATGATGAAAGTAAAAATGACTGTTACCAGAAAAGGAGGGCATGTAGATTCAGACTACTTGGGTGTGTTGGAAAATGATTCCTGAGTGGAGATGGTAGTAGATAATTATGTTCAGATTAAAGGGGCAATGTAAACAATGGTATAATATTGTTCTTTCCCAGATTGCAAACTCTATAAGGACTGGGTCCAAGTTGTATCATTGCTTTACTTTGGTGTCCTGGAAGCTAGTCAATGCTTAAGAAAATATTTGTAAGTGAATTAGTTAGGATATAATTAGGTAGCAATTCATATTTAGATGCATCTGTAATGTAGAAGGAGTTGAGGGCGATTTTAGAAGAAGCTAGAAAGGAAGATGAGTAGCAGGCCATGGCTTCCTAAATCTAGTCTTCCTTTTCTTCTTTCTTTTTAATGAAGATATTTAAATAACAATTATAATAGTGAAAATTATAATTCCTGTGAAATTTATGAATTAACTTTTACATTACCAATTTTACAAGCAGGATAGGTAATTTGCCCATGACCACAATGCTGGTAATGGCAACGCAAGAGGAGACAGAGGCAGAAGGTGAGTGAATTCATCCCTACGTGATTCTTTCACTCTTTGGGCTTTTAGCTATCCTCTAATGATATGCCCTACATGATCTTGTGAGGTTGTCTACTAATAAGTGAACTGCTTCTGTATTTAAAAATTGTTGCTGACACACAATCTCTCTTAATTACAAAAATGATGAGATTTCTTGTCAAGTGTTAAAGAACACCAACTTATTTTAATATCCAGAACTCAATTTTTATGTTAAAGAGAAGGGGAAAACTGTTTCTTGGGTAATTTCTGGACTACCAAATTAACTTTAACTATCTTAGTTCAAAATCATCATGAAATTAGGAAATCAAGAAGCTCCACGACTGGTTAAAATCCCTTTTCTTTCATGCCAGTGATATCTTTTTAAGAGATAAGGGGGACATCGTCCAAATCATGTCTTATTGATTATCCACCAAAATAGAATGCTGTCATCATTTATGAGTCTGTTCATTACATAATCAGCATCCTTACCTCATCGTAGTCTTATTTAGTATTTATTTAGGGCTTTACTCTAAATCAGGTACTTTAAATGCACTATACCATTGTGTGCAGACAACCAGCTATGAAGTTAGAGGTCTTATGAAGAAACCAGTACTAACACAAGCTTCTTTGTAGGTTAGATTTTGATCCTGAATTAGTCAAGGATGCAGAATCTTTGGGAAAGTGAGATGGATGCTGAGGGAGAGCAGAACCAGATGCCGCATATCTCAACATAGTTCCCATGTGTCCCAGAGCCCCTAACTGGAGTCACCCAGCCTTTATTAACAAGAGAGTATCCTGCCAGACCTGAGAATCTTTGACAAAGCACAGCCCTTTAACACTCTGGTCTTCTGTGTCATTCAGAAAGTTACACAAATAATATGTGCATTCTCTTAAAGAAATGTTCACAGTCATGGGACTCTCCTGATTCCTGAATCAAACTTAGGAGAATCAAGTCCATATTATTTTCTGAAACCAGAAAGTAGATTTATTGTTTCCTCCAGTTTTCTTGTTCTCCATAAAATCCATTTTCCTGAAGTCTTCCTATGCTTTGGTCTAATAGTCTTTTATGAGGGTAGTTTTAATACTGAGTTCATAAGGTGACCATGAAAACAAATCCATTTTTCCACAGCTAGATATTATTATTATTATCCCTACTTTAAGATGAGAAAATTGAGACTCAAAGAGATTACTAAACATGCACAAAGTCTAAACATATTGTAATTGACAAGAGTTTGGGTTTTGAAATGAGCCTCAGCTCTCAACAATTACACGATTCTGTCTAGCTTTAAAGGAAATAATGCCTGGGCTTATCCTATATTGTTTTGTGGCATGTTCATCTTTGTAGCTAGGGATATGAAATTGTGTAAAATGTAAAATCATTTTATGCATTTGGATTTCCTATTAATATAATTATTGCTTACATAGGAAAAAGTAAACTATCAGAGTCCTTGTGAATCCTCACACTTTAGCTGAAAAATCTGCTATATTTTCATCATCTTTATCTTGAATGATGTGCAGATATTTGTATTGGAAATATGTGTGACTTATGAAAGAAAAAACATGGAACTCATTCTTTATTGGTATGCTTTTATGGAGGAGATATATGTTTCAAGTATGGCTAAAATTAAGAGCACATAAGTAGAAACAAAGGTAATGAAAGTATAAGGAATGAGTAGAAATTCTATAAAAAGTGCCTGAAATTGCTTTCTTGTTTTTTCCCCCAATCTGTACACTGTCCATTCTTCAAACACTTATTTGAAAATAAACCCCATGAAATCTTCTTTGACCATTTCAGAACTTCTTGTGTGAATTTGCAATAAGATTAGACCTATGTAATACAAATTATTTTCTATTACAGTCCTCAGCTTTATTTTGTTTCTAAAATTTCAAGGATGACTCATAAGTTCTTATAAGAAGTGATAATCTACATTAAATAATACATTGATTATAAGATCTATCCTAATTTTAGACATTTTAGACATGTTAAGATAAAATAAAACCTGAAATTCAGGTCTAAGTAATGTGGGAAATACGTTTGCTAGTATTTAAAATATGTATACATAAGTATGTGTATTCCTTCTATAGCTTTTACAATACATGTCAAAAACAAGGAACTAATATATTTCAAATGCTCATAGCACTTAGCCCCGGTGCTAAGCACATGACCATATGTGTGTGTTTTGTTTTTGCAATGCTTTATGGAGATATAATCCACATGCCATAAATGTCATTCATTTAAAATGTACAATTCAGTTGTTTTCAGTATATCCTCAGAGTTGCATGACCATCAATACAATCAATTTTAGAGCTTTATCACCCCAAAAAGAGACCCTGTACCTTTTAGGTATCACTCTGCAAATCATTGATCTCTATCCCTCAGCCTTAGGAAATCACTAATCTACATTTTGTCTTTATAGATTTGCATATGCCAGACATTTCATATAAATGGAATCATTTAGTATGTGGTCTTTTGTAACTTGCTTTGTTCACTTAATATTTTTAAGGTTTGTCTATGTTATACCGTGTATCAGTACTTTTCATTGCTGCATAATATTCTATTATATGACTATATATAACACATTCTGTTTATTCATCACTTGATAACATTTGCACTATTTCTACTCTCTATTATGAATAATATTGCTATGAACATACTGGCACAAGTGTTTTTGTGGACATGATTCCATTTCTCTTGGGTATTTATCTAGAAGAATTCCTGGGTCAAATGGTAATTCTGTGTAACCTTTTGAGGAACTACTAGACTTTTTCCAAAGTGGCTGCACCATTTTACATTTCTATCAGCAGTGTTTAAGTGTTCTCATTTCCCCACATTCTTGTTAACATTTGTAATTATCTCAATATTTGTTTACACCCATCTTAGTAAGTATGTGGTGGTATCTTATTATGGTTTTGATTTCCATTTCCTTGATAACTAACAGTGTTGAGCAATTTGCATGTGCTTCCTAGACATTTGTATGTGTTCTTTGGTGAAATGTTAATTCATATCCTTTGAGCATTCTTTTAATTGGACATTTGTCTTTTTATTATTGATCTTTAAGAGCTATTTATATATTCTAGTTATAATTCCCTTATCAGATATGTTTTTTGTATATTATATCCTACTTTGTGGATTGTCTTTTTACTTTCTTGATGGTGTCCTTTGATACACAGTTAAAAAATTTGTTTTTACAATATCCAGTTATCTATTTTCTTCTTCATTGCATTTGCATTGGGTGTGATATCTAAGAAACCTTGCCTACTCCAAGATGACAAAGATTTATACCTATGTTTTCTTCTAAGAGGACACATATTGTAGTTTTAACTATTACATTTTGGTCTTTGATCAATTTGGGCTTAATATTTGTATCCGTATAAGGTAGGGGTGCAATTTCATTCTTTTGCATGTGGTTATCCAGGTGTCCCAGCATAATATGTAGAAAATCCTATTATTTCTCCACTAAATGTTTTTTGTACCCTTGCCAAAAATAGTTGACCATAAATGTGAGGGTTTATATCTTGACTCTTGCTTTAGTTTTCTAGGCTGTTTAAGCAAATACCATGAAATGGGTCAGGTTAAACAATGGGAATTTAGTCACTCATAGTTTTGAGACTGGAAAAAGTACAAATCAAACTATCATCAATGCAGTGCTTTATCCCTGAAGACTGTGGCATTCTGGGGCTGGCTGCTAGGGACCCTTGATTCCTCTGTCACACTGCTAGGCACATGATGGAGTCTCCTGGTCTCTTTCAGGTTCCGTTTCAGCTTCTTGCTTCCTGTGGCTTTATCTCTGTCAGTCTCAATTTCATTCTCTTATAAAGGACTCCAGTATAGGATTAAGACTCATCCTGATTGAGGTGGGTCACACCTTACCTGAAGTAGCCTCATCAAATGGTCCTACTCAAAATGCATTCACACCCACAGGAATGGATTAAATTTAGGAATATATTTTTTGGGAGGCATACACAGCGTCAAACCACCACAACTCTCAATTGTCTATCCTTATACCAGTACCACATGATCGTGATTATTGTTGCTTTCTGGGAAGTTTTTAAATCAGGAAGTGTGGGTTTTCCTGTTCTGCTTTCTCTTTCAAGATTGTTTTGGATATTCTAGTATTCTGGGTCCCTTCCAATACCATATACATATTAGAATCAACTTGTCAATTTTTAGAAATAAGTAAAATGACATTCTGATAGGGATTGTGTTGAAACTGTAGATCAGTTTGGGGTGTGTTACCATCATAATAATATTAAATTTTTTGATCCATGAACATAAGATATACTTTCATTTATTTAGAGCTTTTAAATTCTCTTTCAAAGTCTTTTGTGGTTTTCAGAGTACACATTTTGCACCTATTTTGTTAAATTTAACCTGTGGTTTTTTCATGCTCTTGTAAATGAATTTGTTTCCTTAATTTCTTTTTCAGATTGATCATTGCAATGTATAGAACTACAATTAAGTTTTATACATTGAGCTTTTATCATGAAAACTTGCTGAACTTGTTTATTCAGTCAAATGGTTTTTAGTGGGTTCCTTAGGACTTTCTATATGCAATATCATGTAATCTGCAAACCGAGCTAGCTATATGTCTCATTTACAATTTGTGCCTTTTATTTCTTTTTCTTGAATAATGACCATGGCTAGAACCTTCAGCACAATGCTGAAGAAAAGTAGTGAGAGTGAACGTCATTGTCTTTTTCCTTATCTTAGAAGGAAAGCATCCAGTCTTTCACCATTAAGTATGATGTTAGCTGTGGGGTTTTATAGACGCTCTTCAACAGGCTGAGGAATTTCCCTTCAATTCCTAGTTTGTTGAGTGTCTTTTATTATGAAAGGGTGTTGAGTTTTGTGAAATGCTTTTTCTACATCTATTGAGATGATTATGTTATTTTTTTACCCTATTGATAATGGTATATTACATGACTTGATTTTTGAGTCTTAAACCAACTTTGCATCCCTGGTATAAATCCTACTTGGTCATGGTGTGAAATCATTTTTATATGGTGCTGCACTCAGCTTATTAGTGCAGTGTTGTCATTTTTTCCTCAATTTTATTGATACATGTAACAAAGCAAAAATCCATCCAAGGAGTACAATCAATGGTACTCGGTGTAATCACATGTTTGTGCATTCATCACCCCAATCACTCCTAGACCACTTTCACTGTTCCAATAATAATAAACAAATTAACAAACAAAACTCATCACCTCTCAATCTCTCTATGCCTTGCCTGCCTTACTACGTAACTGCTGTTCTTTTTCTTTCTCTCTAATATATTTGTATTTATATTTTGTAAAACAGTCTTACATATTCAATATCACCCATATTGATGTTTTCCATGAGGTTTTACTATCTTATAGTGTCCTATGTTACAGTTTTTAGCTTTCCATCTAGTAATATACATGACCTTAGATTTTCCTTTTGAACCACTCTCATACCCATACAATGCACTGCTAGTTACAAACACCATGATATGCTTTCACCATATCTATTCATTTCCAAAGATTGACAAATAACCTTTTTACCAGTTCTGCACAGATTAACCCTCAGCTCTCCATTCTCTACTCTCTTCTATTTTCTGGTGACCTATATTCAAATTATTAACTCCATGAGTTTACAGAGTATATTTAGATCACAATAGCACAATCAAACAGTATTTGTCCTTTTGTGTCTGGCTTAGTGCACTGTTTTGTTGAGAATATTGATGTCTATCTTCATAAGGGGTAGGAGTTCTCAAGTTTTCTTTTTTATGGTATCTTTGCCTGATTTTGTCATCAGAGTAAGAAATACCTTAAAGAATGAGTGGAGACGTGTTCCCTTCTCTTGTATTTTATTTGGAAGAGTTTCTGAAGAGTTGTTTCTAATTCTTCTTTACATTTTTGTAAAATTTACCAGTAAAGCCATCTGGGTCTGGGATTTACTTGGAGGGAAAATTTTTATTACTAACTCAATCTCTTGTTTCAGATTTTCTATTTCTTCTTGCATAGACCAACTTTTAAACTTTTTGTATTTATTTGACATGACAAGAGGTTCTATCCCATATTTATTTCTTGCATTCCAATTAAGAAAGTATTTTAATGTAAAGGACTCAATCCCATTTATTATTATTGCCATTTTGATTTAAAAACTAACACTCAAAAAGTTTGTGTCTGGGATTGGCCTTGTTCCCAGAGCTTGTGACTCTTATCACAGGGATGTAAAAGTAACTTCTTTTATTCCAAATCCTATAATTTCTCCTCCCATATTCATAATAAATAAATTGATTATCAATTTGGGTTTAGAGATCTTCCAACTTCCAATTTATTTGAATCTATATTATTATGAGAAGTGGCCAAAGATACGCTAATTTTTGTCCCAGTACATAATATTGCTTCAAACTTTGATAAGTGCTGTTGAAGTTTTACAAAGAGTTAATATATTTTTGCTTCTGGCTATGATAGAATAGTTTATATCAGATCAATCCATCTATGGAGAATAACCATAAAACTGAGTATAAATATAAGACATAGTGAAAATATTCAAGGAAGCCAGGACTTGAGGATTAAATATTGTGGACAAAAGGGTGTAGTGAATTCAACATTCTCCTCCACTTTTTTCTTTTATTCCTTTAATTTTTTTAAAGATTTATTTACTTCTCCCTTCTTCCTCTCACTCCCCCCCCCACCCCCCAGTCTGCTCTCTGTGTCCATTCACTGTGTGTTCTTCTGTGTCAGCTTGTACTCTCATTAGACAGCTCTGGGAACCAATCCTGAGACCTTCCAGAGTGGGAGCGAGGTGCTCATTCTCTTGCACCACCTCAGCTCCCTGTTCTGCTACATCTCCTATTCTCTCTCCTCTGTGTCTCTTTTTGTTGCATCATCTTGCTTCATCAGCTCTCCATGTTGGCCGGCACCCTGCACAGGGTGGCACTCCCAGGCGGGGTGGCACTCCTTCATGGGCCAGAACTCTGTGTGGGCCAGCTCGTCTTCCCCAAGAGGCCCTGGGCATTGAACCCTGGACCTCTTATAAGGTAGATGGGAGCCCAACTGCTTGAGCAACATCCATCTCCCTTCTCCTTTATTATTATTATTATTAATTAGAAAAGTTGAGGGTTCCAGAAAAATCATGCAGAAAGTACAATGATCTCATATATTCCCTCCACAGTTTTCCCATAATAGCACTTTGTATTAATGTGCTATCATTATTACAATTAATAAAACTATCTTATTATAATGATACTATTAACTGTAATCCATAGTTTTCATTAAGGTTTACTGTGTTGCACAGGTCTATGTTTTTAAAAAAATTATATTCTGGTAGCATATATACAAACTAAAAGTTTCCATTTTAACCCCTTCCAAATTCAGTGGTGTTAAATACATTCACCATGCTGTGCTACCATCACCACCATGCGTTACCAAAACAAGGTATTCACTAAGTAATAAGTGATATGGATGGAGAACAGTGCCTCAGAACTTTCCAGCACAAATGATGGAAGCCAAAAGGCATTAAAACTTTATGCTCAAAGGAAATACTTTCCAGTCTTCAACGTCTAAAGTGAAGAAAATGCCATCAGAAAGAAAATAAATTGTCCAAACTAAAAGAAAAATTTAGGGGAATTCTACAGGTAGAAAGAAAATGATCTCAAATGAAAGCATGAAAATGCAGTAAGTAATAAAGAGGATTGAAAAGTATTTATGTGCATAAATCTAAATGATATTATTTATAAAACAAATATAAGTAGTTTCAAAATGTGACACTGCCACTTCTGGTTTTTATTTATGGAAGTTGCTTTTGGAGGTGTTGCGTGGATTTATCCAGTCTTTACGAACTTCCACCATGGCTTACCGTGGGCAGGGCCAAAAAGTGCAGTCGGTGATGGTGCAGCTCATCGTATCCTAAACAGAGTGTCGGGACCAGAAGGTTCAGACCGGAAGCCGGGAAGCAGGAGTCAGCAGAGCTGGGTTCAGAGGGAGCGGAGTGACTCCACCTCCCTTCAGCCCCCGTGGCTGCTGAGACGGTGGAAGCGCCTGAGGTGAAGACCCCGCCGGCTGGAGGTGGGCAGGGCAGGAGTGTGAGCGGTGGCTGGAGAGCAGATGGCTTATTAGGTAATGAGTAAGAGTCGGAGTTCTAGTTTGGGGGAGGAGGAAGAGGTCAGGCAAAGGAAACCCCTGGAGAATAAGGGAGTCCGAAGAGATTCTTCCAGGATCTTGGGGAGCCCCTATTGACCGCCGATTGGGTCCTCGTCCTCGCGGAGGTACCGGCCTCGCTTTCAGAAAACTGAAAAGAGCGGTCCCGGATTCAGGTGTAAGTCCATGAGCAAGTAAATATACGGATAGAGGGGTGTGTTACTGGTGTTGATGAGTACATGGACCCTGTCTAGATGATGCAGAAGAGAGGCATTCTAAAAGAAAGTCAAGGAAACAGCTGGGTCAGATATTGCTAAAAAGAGATAATATTACTCTGCTACTAGAAATGAAGTGACAAATTGTTGAGAAGTCAGTAAATTTTTTTAAGGTGTCCTTTCTTGTAAGTATAGTTCTAAAACGATTGTTCATATTATTTTTGATTACCATTATTACCTGATCAAAATAATGCTATGGGGATATTTTTATTTTTTAAAAAAAGAAGACAATTATGGTAGAATTAAATAGGCCCTAAACAGTGGTGTAATCTTTAGGGCAACAATAATAAATAAACAAAAATAATAAAATTAGGTATAACTAACAATTTAATGGTTGAATGAAAAGGGAATAACAGGTATTTGGTTACTGAAAAATACAAGCTAAAGGAAGAAAGTACAGATGGTCCATTAAAAAATAAAAAGTAAGGTAGTAGATACACCCAAATATATCAATAATCACTTTAAATATATGTTGAAAAAATATCCCAATTGAAAAATATTATCAGTCTGAATAAAAGAAGGTTACCCCAAGTATATTCATATACAGGACATACCATAAATATATGGACTGGGAAATGTTGAAAGTGAAAGGATGAATAAAGATAGAAGAGGCAAGTACTAACTGAAAGAATGCTGGCATAGTTATACTATCATCAGACAAAATAAGCCTTGAGACAAAAACCATTGCTGTATATACCGAGACAGTTCACGATGACGAAGAGTCAATCTACAAGGAAGATACACGAGTTACTTTTGCATGCACAATAATATAAAGCAAAACAAATAAAACCAAAATTTTAAAAAGTGAAATTCACAGTGAATGTTGAAAATCTTAACTTACTTTTAGCTAAAAAAAACTGCAGAAAATCAGTAGAGATAATAGAAAGTTTTAACACTACACAACATGAACTAGTTGACAATTGTGGAACACAGTACTAGCAACTGCAGAATTCATTCATTTCAAAGGCACATGAAATAAGCTATATGCTAGTTCATCAAGCACTTTTTCACAAGTTTCAGAAGTTTGCAGTCTTGCAGAGTGTTCTCCAACCGTATTGGAATTAAGCCAGAGATCAGTAACAAGCAGATATATTTGAAAACATAGCTGTACACTTCTAAACAATCTATGGGTTAAAGAAGAAATGAAAAAGAAATTTAGAAAATATTTAAAATTGGATGATGGAACACTATGTTTTAAAAGCTATGAGATGCAGCTAGAGCTACAGTGTTTTGTTCCTATTACCTTGTGTGAGGTATGGTAAGACCAGACACAGATCAAGAGAGAAAGATCAGAAGAATTTGAAAGATTTCTTACTCCCATAGTTTCCTGGGGAAAGGGTATCAGGGAGAGGGCATCATGCCCTGCAGGGCCAAATGGGGAAAACAACAGGATCAGTCTCAAGGCAGAGAGAGCAAGTGGAACTGAGAAAGTTTCTTTATTGTGATTTCTGTGGGAAGCATGCAAGCTGGGGCAGGAGCACACCAGAGAGGGATTGGCTGGCTATATTTGAAAGTGGTGTCCCCACAACTGGGGTCAGAATTATCTAGGAGGAACAGACCACCTATACCAACTATAGATGTTTAAGCATAGATGTAAATAGATGTAAAGCATCAATTTACAGAAGCTAAAACGTGGTTAGTGCACATATTCATAGTAAAATTTATAGGCTTAAATATATATTTTATAAAAGGAAATAAGGTTAAAAATGATCATTTAATTATTTAAGTTATAAAAATAGAAAATTAAACGAAGGAAAAGAAAATAGGTAAGATAGAAAATAACAGAATATTAAACAAATTTATAATACGGAAAAATAAAACCAAAAGTTGGTTGCTTGAAAAAAGACTAATATAACTGAAGTATTCCTGATTATAAAAGGAAAGAAAACATCAATTACCAGTATCAGTAATGAAGAAATGAACATCCACCCCCTTGCAGGCATTAGAAATATTTAAAAGCTTTATAAAAGTGATTTACTAATACATTAGATAATTTAGTTAAAATTAATAAAACCCATGAAACACAAATTATCAGAGATAGAAAAATTAATAGAAATTCTGAATTGTGTTATACCCCAGGAAAAAATTAAATCCATAAGAAGAAATAAATAATAAAATTTTATGAAAGAAAATTTTAGTTACAGGTAGTTTCGGCAATAAATTATTCCTAGAATTTATGGAAGAAATATCAAACAAATTCTAGCATAGAATAGAAAAAGAGAGTACCCTTCTGTATTGGCTTTAGTCTTTTGTGGACCCCAGAAAATTATGTTCTTAAATTGAACCTATTGTGAACTTTTGATTAGATTAGATCACTGAAGACCATTTGATTAGATTGCTCCAGTAGAGTGAGACCCATGATGGATCTTAATACTCTACTGGTGTCCTGTATAAATGGATGAATAAAAGCTGCAGACATAGGATAAAAGCTGCATGATAGAAGCCTCCAGAAGTTGAAATCAACAAACCTGGAGAGAGATAAGCCACAGAGGGAGCAGCCTGGAGCAGAACTAGCACTGGGGCTCAGAGCAGAGGGGAGAGATGAGCAACTGCTGCAGTTGTGCTCTGTCATGTGCCTGATAGCCCAGAGCTGAGCTTAGGGAGAAAGTGAGCCTGGAGGAGAAGGAAGAGCTGCCATTGTGCCTTATCACATGGCAGGAATCCAGGATCAACAGTAGCTGACCTTCAGGAAGAGAGCTTCCACCAATGCCTTGATTTGGACATTTTTCTTGACCTCAGAATGGTAAGCTTTTAACTAAACAAATCCCGTTGTAAAAGCCAACCCTTTTCTGGTGTATAGCTCCCAGCAGCTTTTAGCAAACTAAAATGCCTTCTCACCTCATTTTTTGAAAGTAACATGATTATGATACCAAAACATATTCCTAATGCAACAGCATGGGTGAATCTCAAACATAATTTGTGACTGAAACTAGACACAAAATAGGAAATAGGGTATGAATCTGTTTATATAAATTTCAATAAGATAAGCTAATCTTTAGTGTTGGTGATCACAATAGTGGTTATTTTGAGAAATAAAATAATTTGGAAATGAGTATGAGGTAGGTTTCTGGAATATGAATTTTTTTAAATTTCTTGATTTGGGAACCAGTTACATGGGTATGCTCACTTCTTAAAAATTCCACTAGCTGTACATTTATGATTTGTGCACTTTTCTGAATTTGTTATATGTCAATAAAAAGTTTAAAAACTATAAGAAATGTTTTATAAGCTCATGGAGGAAGCTTAAGGAAAAATCTTAATTAAGAATCAAACTGCCTAAATTGCTTAAGACATGTTGAAGTTTCCACTTAATAGATGTGTTAGTCAAGTGACCTGCCCATTCCATTATCATGTAGCCACCCTGAACCTACCTTGGTGACTCTTACACAGGTGACTTAATCTTTTTATAAAGCAGGTTCTTTAATTATAGATATTACTTTCATATTCAAAGCAACTGTGCTGAACAAAGGAGATGGGTTAATTTATGCTTTAAAATCCTATAAAAGCTAAATCCTAGCAAATGAAATCTACATCTTAAACAATCAATTTTCACAAGTGAACGTATAAGCTGAGGAAGAAACAGCCTGACAAATTCATCTGGTGTTCTGTATAAATACAATTTTAAAGTGCTTCCAGTTTGTTCATGCTATGCCATCTGCCAAATGACTCTGGGAATGGAATTTTAATCTCTAATTGCAAATTCAGGGATTAAAAAGTTTACATTCAAAATGTGCTGGGAGACCAACTAACAATTCAGAAAAGAAAAAAAAGTCTGTATCTGCAGGTTTTGCTGGCATAGATGTTTTTCTGGAAGTGATAATCTGGCAGCAGGTCTTTTACAGTCAGAAGTGGAAAAGGAAAATAACCACTTCAATTGGGTCTGACTCTCTGGGCCTTGTATAACTCCAGTTGATTTTGCTTGTGGAACCCAAACAAGAATGGACAATTGTACTCTTTCATATCCTTAAAAATGAGGGCATTCTTTACCTGGCATTTAAACAAAACAAGGAACACTTTTTTATTTTGTTAACACCTATCCTAGATTTAAATGAATACATAGGGAAAAATCACAATTGGAAGTACTGAGTTCTGAAGGAAAATATCAGAAAGGTCTACATTTGGCCAACTCATACTATGCTTCTGAATTGGGTAGAAATTTATGAAAATATTTCAACTGATTTTTTTTTGTTTTAATATGTTTAATATATAGCTATTTCTGTCAAATTGCCATCTTTCTGAACATTCTCTTACTATTTCTTCACAAAGCCTTCTGTTGCTATGTGCAATCATATGTTAAATATGCACACCATGCCTCCCCCTGCTCTGTGCCTTTACATCACTTACTTGGACTGCCCTCTGCCAAATCAAATCCTTCTCTATGATGACTTTGACAAAGGGAAGGGTCCTTATGAAAGAAAATTAAATACACTTCTGAATTCAATACCAGAAAAATTTGAACTTGATTTTATTGTTCTTCATTTGGTTTCTATGTATATATTTAGTGTAATCAACTCCAGATCAGGGATTATGTCTTGTTTTATGTGTCCTCATAAAAGAGAGAGTAAAGGAGCACTTATAAAATCAAAGCCATTTTTATAAATTTAGCACAAGGACCATGTAAAGATTATAATGCATAATATTTTGACAGTATAAAATATTATTTTTATAAATGTTCATTTTCACATGTTTTGTATGACTTTTTTGAATGGACCACAGATACACACATGTACATAAATGGTTCAACTACTCTTTCACCCTACAGTGAGCCTATAATAAATATTTACCAACACCTATCTTCCTTTCTTTCTTTGTTTCTTCCTTCATCTCTAAAATGACCCAGAAAACCCAATGGAATTAATATTACATATGGTGAACAGCCCAACTGGGAAAAAATTGGATCTCATTGAATCTCAGGATGGAACAGCTGTAATGAATTAAGAGTAATATTACCTCTGAATATTGGCTTTGGTAATGACCAGCTACTGAAATTTAATCAAACTTCTTCTTGGTAGGAGGTGAATGGAGGGAAAATGGATCTCTAAAACATGTACAGTATAAATAGTTCTTTCAAAAACAACTGGGAGTCATGTCCCATGCTGAGGGGAAGTTATTACATTTATATGCTGTGTTCGGCTTAGAGAGAGGCCACATTTGAGCAACAAGGAGGCTCTCAGGAGGTAATCCTTAGGCACCTTATAATATGAGGCTAAGTTTCAATTTCACAAGTAAAGGTTCATAAGCACAGTCATCAATATCGAGCGCCTGTCAATGGACCATCCTCCTTCACTAGCCATTGCCTAGTACTTGGGGGGTTCTTGCTGTTCCATTAGAGAATGTGGCAGAACTCCCCAGGATGGGGATTCAATATTCTTTTGGTTATTGTATGAATCTCTACCCACCATGACAATACCCCATGAACATTTGAACACATTTATATGCCTTGTATGTATGCCCAGGTGAACCTCTTCCTTGTATCCCCCATCACTGACACCCCACACAAATGATCCTCCCCTGCCACAGTTGTAACCTTTTTGTGATCCAAAACCTCTTAAAAAATGAAGCCAATGCAATAGCCAAATACAATTAATAAGAAAATGAAATAATGATAGTTTTAAAAATAAGACATAAAATACAAAAAAAAAAAAATACTTTTGGGATAATAAAAAAAAAACAAATTTTTTTTGACATTTTGCCTTTCATCACTATAAGATCTTTTGTCCTGTATGTACAGTGACATTATAATGAGTATAACAAACACTGCTGATTTGTGGATGTGATTGTGGCTGAAATAGGTAGTCTAGGGAGGTTAATGTTAGTTGGATAATCTAGGGAATGTATAACAGTGATTCTGGTGGTAGATGAGGATTGAGATTATAATATAAATACAGGAATGTTCTTTGACTATGTGGTGTTAAGAATATGGTGATATATGTGGGAAATGTAACTAATATAACTTCTAGTAGTTAATAATACTGTCATTTTTTAAGCAAAAGCAGAGAAAGTGCTCTATCAATGCTAAAGGTGAAAAAAGAATATGTAGGGCTCAGTTTTATGAGATATGAATATGAATAAGGATTTGTTTTCTTCCTTATGTTCTCCATTAACAAAACCTTGTTCATGTCATTTAACCAACCTGTGTTCATCTGTGTATCTTCCTGAACACTGGAGAAACAATTGAATTTGTTTTTAGGATTAGATGAGATAAAAGTGCCTGGACATGGGGAGTGGATGGAGCTTAAATGGTTGGGTGCCTGCTTCCCATATACCAGGTCCTAGATTCATTCCCTGGTATCTCCTAAAAAAAAAAAGTACCTGCACAAATTTTTTTGGAGTAATGCTTGCGTAACTGGTGAAGCTACCTTTTGTCTGTTATTTTATTTTTTTGAATTTGAAATAAAGTTTACTTAAAAAGCAATAGACAGTGGAAAAGTCAAAGTTTGAATGTTATATCCTTGGTGATCTGAGCATTAGATTCACCTGTCCACAAGAGTTGACTCCCAAAGGGGAATAGCATCCCACTTTGAAAATCCCAATGTTATTTAAAACTAAATGGAACAGAGGACATTTTTAGGGTATTGGAATTGTTCTGCAAAAAACTGCAGTGGCAGATGCAGGCCATTATACATTTTGTCACTGTAAGATTGGTTGTCCTGTATGTACAGTGATATTATAATGTATAATATATAATATATATAGTGTATAAAACTGTATAGTGCAAAGTGTAAACCATAATGTAAACTATAAATCTGACAAGTACTAATGAAGTAAGCCAGACCCAAAAGGACAAATAGTGCATGGTCTCATTAATATGAACTAAATACAAATAATAAACACATGGAATTAAAACCTAGAGTATAGGTTATAAGGAGATGAGGAGGGTTGAGAAGAACTATGGGTACTTAATGTATGTAGAAGTTTTAATTAACTTGACTGTAAAAATGTGGAGATGGATAGAGTTGATAGTAACACATTATAGTGAGTAGCAACTAGATTATAAATGGGATTGTGACTGAAAAAGGTAATCTGGGAGAGTAAATGTCAATAGAAAGAAAGCTAAAGAATAATCTAGGGACTGAATAACACAGTGAACCCAGAGGCTGTTGATAATTGTGGTTAAGGGTACAAATGCAAGAGAGTCCTTCTGTGAGCTAGAGCAGATGTACGTCACTATTGCAGGGTGATGGAAATATGGAGAAACATGGGAAAACTACAATTGGTGTGACCAATAGACTGGTTAACAGCAATACTATAATATTCTTGCATCAATGCCAAGCTGTACTGTGTTGATAATGGAGGTGGATAGAAAAAGTGTGCCAAATGTGTGCTGTGAACCATAATTGGTAGTAATAGTCTGATGATATTATGTCATAATCTGTAACAAGTATTCCACCAGGGTGTGGCATTGTATGGGAAATCTACACATCTGTATCATTGTTTTGCAAGTTCACAATATCTGTAACAAAAATATATTTTAAAAAATAGTATGGGTTGGAAAAATACACCCAATGTAAGACATGGACTATAGTTGGCAATAATATTTTGATGATGCTCTTGCATAGTTTGTAACAAATATTTCACACTAATGCAAAGAGTTCATGAAGGGGTTATGTGTGAGACCCCTGTGTGATGTTATGTATGTTTATTTTGTAAATTTACAATCTTTACTATACACTTATTGTTTATATGTGTTCATGTATGAATGATATAGTTCAATAAAATAAAAAAAATTATTTCTAGCATGATCCATTTGTGAAATAGAGAGTAAAAACCATTAATACAGACTTTCATATGCTACTCTGTAGTCAAGTAAAATGTGACAGATATTTTATCAGTTTTATATTATGAATTCCAAAAAGAGTTATTATGTTTGTAAACTGGTCTGTTCCTCTGGTCATGATAATCCTTCAATTGTATTAGATTCAGCTGAGGTGCCTGATTAAATTGTGTTAAGAATAGGACTTTAGTTCAGCCACATCAGTAGCCCATGTGGTGAGCTGGCCCATGCAGAGTACTGCCCCATGCAAGGAGTGCTGCCCCATGCAGGAGTGCTGGCCCCTGTGGAGATCTGACACAGCAAGATGATGCAACAAAAAGAGACACAGAGGAGAGATGATAAGAGATGCAACAGGCCAGAGAGCTGGGGTGGCCCAAGAGAACGATTGCCTATCTCCTACTCTGGAAAGTCACAGAATTGGTTCCCAGAACCACCTAATGAGAATAAAAGCAGACACAGAAGAACACACAGCAAATGGACACAGAGAGCAGACAATGGAGGGAGCGGGAAGAAATAAATAAATCTTAAAAAAAAAAAAAGAGAGAATATTGCCTTACATCTAAATATCTAGTAGGTGTTATTACAATGATTTTTGCAAAGTACATGTAATTTTCTTTATTTACCAAGACTGCTCTTCACCCTGGGGATGCCCAGGTGTGTCAAATGGCAAATTGTGCTAGGGAAACTTAAAAATATGTCATGAAACAATTCTGGTGAGTTCTGCTAGTCTTCTGCAAGGTAATCACAAACCTTATTGGTGTGTGCTAGGGCAAAAACAAAAATAATAACAAAACTGAAGAAAACCTCAAATAAAAGAAAAAGTTCTTAATGGTAGAAGGCACCCTTAAAATGATTGCTATGCTATAAAATAAATGGGTCTATCTTCTTAGGCTAGAAATAAGCAAATCATCCAGAATTTTATTACCAATCAATTTTCTTCTCATCCAGATCAAATCATTATTAAGAAGCTTTGACCTAACTATCACATGCTGGTGGTTGACATCAGAATGGAACATACTGTTAAAGTTAACTGTTTGCATGAGAGATGGGTGTGAAATGGAAGAAATAACAGAAATGTTCTCAGCACCTATTGAATGTTTTAGGAAAAAAATGGACTGGGCTACACTCTTCTATGCCGCCTAAGTGAAAGGACTTCCTAAAAGCCATGAGCTCCTGTCTTTTACTAGTCTATTTGTCAGAGCAAGAGGAGTTAGGATGCTGAAAGGAAAGCCATCAAACTGATGGAGGGGTATGTGAGAGGAATAGAAAAGGCCTCCAGCTCGATATTTTGGGCAGAGGTGAAGGGAAAATATGAGTGGTAGTCAGAAGTGACAGAATATTGAAAGCCAGTGCTAAAAGGCTGTGGCTCAAGGCATGCTTTCCAGTGGCTTCTCATCATCATTCATGAGTGAGGAAACGTGTAAAGGAGTTGTCTGTTTGGTACAAGGGTGAAGATTAAGAGTTGGAGAGAAGAGTCATTTACATCTAGAGTCTTCCAATCAGCTATACCAGTGAGAGCTGTCAGCTACCAAGTCACCTGTTGTTTATTATACATGGAATGGGACCTGTGTCTTCTTCAGAATCGTGTTACATTCTCTTCACAGGCCAACAGACACCTGCCCGAGTAATTGTATACACACACACTCCTGGGTATTCGGGGGTCCCCATAACTTGATATGAGGTGATATGAGGTGGTGACAATGGATTTACTGGTCTCTGGGTTTTTAAGTGTTGCTGATGTTTCTGAGATACATGCTTTAAATAAAGTTTCAGAATTTCTTCCTAAACATCTTCACTGAAAATCTTCTGAAGAGCTTTCTTTCCAGGAGGTACCAAAATATGGACCAAATACTTTGATGTCCGAACATATTACTTGATCCTACATTTATCACCCTCACAGAAAGACACTTTTTCAATGGTCAGAATGACTGTCTAAAGCCTCCCAGCTGTGACTAGGAATCAGGAGAAATCTGCCTGAGCTTAATTTGATTTTAGGGACATTTTTGTTGACAGGCATTAAAAGAACTGGGCTGAATGTCCTAATCCTAAAGTATGCATATATCTGTATTTCTTTTTTTCCCTGAAGCAAACTTCACAATACATAAGGGAACTTTTCTTTAGTTCTTCAACAATTCTTGTGACAGATAAGTTTGAGGGCAACCATTGTATGAAGAGCATTTAGAGGAGCAAGCCTCATTTGGAAATGGGACATGTGACTAAAATATAGCTTACGACTGCTAAGACTCTTGTTCTAATGCTCTGAATGTTTTCTAAAAATTGTAAATCAGAGAAGGCAGAGTGGGCCAGCCTAAGAGAAAATGTATCCACTATAACAACTTCGAATGCCAGCTATAAAACATTTTAGTTTTTATTTTTTTAAAAAATTGCAACGTACACATTTTTTTTCAAATAGACTATTGGGGGCTCAAATTAACTTCCAGGACAAGAGAAGATAAATTGTTGTTTTTAAAATATGCTTTTGAAGTGTTCTTTTAGACAGTGATAAGGTGAGATACCATCAGCACACAGTGAACAAATCCAGATAAATGATTTATGATTCCCAAAAAGGTGGGAGTAGAGGAAAGACTGGTTTGTGGGAGACTGACTTTGAATTTTATCTCTCATTTTCAAAGGGCTTTCTACTTTCCATTCACAACTGTGAATTGCACCTCAGTGAACTCTTTAAAAAATGTATCAATAAAGATGTTTGCTTTGCATCTGTAAGCCACACAGAACTTAGTGTTCTGCTATCTCTCACCTTCCAACTCTTCTAACTGTGCTTGGCATCGACAAAAGCAAAGCAGCTGATACAAATCAAAGAAGTGATTAAATGGAAAAGTTTCTTTCCCTCTTCTACTTACTGGATAAGATAATTTTGACATAGTGAAAATAATCTCTTGGGTCTGAGGTAAAATAAGTTGCTTCCTGGCAGTCCTCTGCTCCAAATCCTTAACTGATACTCAGAAACATGAAGGTACATCAAGTTTTTTTTAAAGTATAGTGAAAGTAAGAGGATGGTCTTTTTCTGCCCTGGATATAGAGGAGTGGATGGGGAATCACTGTATATATATATAAAATGCATTTTCAAATGTCCAAAATGAAAGATAAACAACATTTAACATGCTAGCTTTTTTGCACTGCTTGACAATGGTGTACTAAAAGAATAGTCAATGGTATTTCTACCCACCCAAAAGAGTACAAGTGTAGATTTTTTGTCCACACAGTTTCAGGTCAAACAAGAATTCTCCCCAAAGTTTAGATTGTTTGCTCCAAGCAAACCTGTGAAGTTGTAATAATTACCCATTTATGGATGATCACACTCAAGCTCAGAGAAGTTCAGCAAGTTGACAAAGTCAACAGTCAGCAATTGGTGGGTGTAAAGGTTCTGAGTCCAAATTTCACCCTCTTGCCACTTGACCCTTCCATACTGGGGTGGAGTTCTTGTTATTTAGAGGAGACTTCCTGCAAGAGTTAACACTATCTTTTCCTTTTCTCTCCTTTTGGTCAACTAGATGTCTCCTTAATGAGAATTATCCAGAGAACTGGGGAGATCCTGAGATCTTGGTGGAGATAAGAGTATACTGTGTGACCTCTAACATTAAAACACTTTTGGAACTGGCAGTGCATTTTTGTAAGGAGCTCAGCAAGTTCAGTAGCCCATTGGCTTACTGAGGGTGCAAAGTGATTTTCACCTTTTCCTCTTTGAGATGGGGTAGGAAAAGAAACAATATTTAAAGACCTCTCAGCATATTTCTCTCTTTCCATCTGACCCCAGGATCTGAGAACTGAAGCTCTTTACTGAGCTCTACATATTTTGTTAATTCAATATCACACTTCTGTGAGTTTGGTCTCTGGGCCTTTGGGATTCAGCCTGTCAGCATTTCAATATAAGTGGAAAGTGAATGTTGAATATTTATTTAACACTAATTATCCCTACTAAGGACTTCCTTTGTCAGATGTGATTTCTTCAGCTTCATTCTATTGTGCTCTATCATTTCTGTAATTTACAACCAGGCCAGTGATGTTGAATATAAGACTTTTTATTTAGTTTATTTTTCCTCACGACTTCCAGCAGAATTCTAATTGATATTTGTATTATATCTTTAGTCTTTGCACATACAGCATTTATATCGTATTTATTTCTTATGGATTTCATGGCCTGTCAAATGTATTTTTAATTTTACCAATCCTATAATTTTTCTAATACAATTACGTAAATGTAGAGTGATACATATTTAGTTATTACTTTGGATTCAAAATACTAAGAGTATAAATGAAGGTTGTAGCAATTCAATATTTATAAATTATCTTTACATAATGCTCAAGTGCATACTTAAAGGGTAAAATGCAGGAATGTATATGTATGTGTGTACATGTATATTCATATATAATTAGCAATGGGAACAAAAAATCACAAATCACTTTTAAAATTTATTTTTTAATTTTACTTATATACAGGGATCATTTACATGAGATCAGAATTCTCCCCCCTCCCCTTGGTTCCTATTGTCCACATTTCACCTGTAGTTATACTCTTCAGTTTGTATGTAGTATGAAAATCTCTTTGGTAGCTTAATTAATTGTGATATCATGAGTAGAAATGATGACTAAAGGTGGTAAATATGAATCCAAACTAAATTAAGTACTGAATAAATACCAAAATTCTGACAAAATAATCATTTAATATGATCTGGAGGGAAAAAAAAAGAAAAGAATTACATTATTACAAACTATTAAAATTTATTTTTAAGTTGTTCATCCAAAATCTGTTGAGGCAAATGGCCACAATTTGTTCTAGTTTTCCAGGGTAGATGATGTACATTGATTTGGATGCCTGGTATCCATTCTTCTATTTTCTATTAATTGTATCCAAATTCTTCTCTTGGCTACCCAATACAACCTAGTTCAAAGTGTTTCCAGTGGAGTTGACTCCATTCCTTCCTCAAGAGGGGTCAACCATCATCTTGCATAGTGCAGGCAACAGTGATTGGATCAGAGGTGGGCCCATGACTTATTCAGGATCACTGATGCAACAAGACACCATTGGAAATTCCAGGAAAGGAGCACTCATTCATTCCCACTGAACTTCTGGTTGAGGCAAGATAAAATCTGGATTTAATGCAGTCATCAAAGAAACACAAGAGAAGAGCTGTGTAAGAACAAAGCTAGCAAGCAGAAAAGAGAATAACAAGGTGGAGATAATTCTTTATAACATTAAGCTATACCCAGTGAGCTCTACCATTCTGACCTTCCCATTAACAAAAGCCCATAAATTCCCTCTTGGCATAAAGGCATGTGAATTGAACTTTCTGTCACGTGTAGCTGAGATCCAATATGATTCACCAATATGAAGAGGGCAAATAAGGGGATGGAAATTCTTTGTTTCACTATGGGGAAGAGACTGGATTCTCATCACAGAAGGGCAAATAACTTTCCAGTATACCAGTCAATCCTGAGCCTGAACAATGCAGACATTATTGAAGGGAAAAGAAAGTTTTGCCATGTGCAAAGGCACATCTGCTCTGCAGGTGGTAGGAAGCCATGGACTGCCTTTAACATCCATAATACTATTGCACAATCCCAGTTACAAGTATTATTCACTTGAGTATATGTATATTATATAATCCAATTGTCTGTCTAGATTTTCTATTATTTAATCTGTTGTCTTGGTGATGTATGGATAGAGACCTCTTTAGATGCTAGAAGCTATTGTAAAAAAATTTATCAATATAAAAGAATAAAAAATGATAAATATAAAATTTATTTTTCTTATTTTTAATTGCTTTGAAAGATAATAAACTCTCTATAGCAAAAACAGATAGTAACAGTGGCAAAAACAAACTAGTATTTTGTATCTATAGCATACGTAAAAGTAAAATGTCTGACAACAATGGCCCAAAGGGTGAAAGGGAGGAATTGGGAGAATACTCTTGTTATTTATAGGAGGTGTATAGGAATAAGTGGAAAGGATATGGATATAGGTAAGACTTCTCTGAAAATACTTCTTCCAAAGCTTTGATTTTGTACTGTGTCAATGTTTTAATATTCAAAATATGAGTGAATCAAAAAGGGTGAAAAGTCACTCAATTGAATACAAATAGATAAATGAATCTAAATGCATTTAAAATAACTACCCAGAAAAAAAGTAATTTAGTTAAGCAGCTTTCAGACTCTTCACCCACAGTGAATATATTGTAAGAGTAATAAGAATTGAAAAACTTAAAAAATTTACAGAGTATGTTTTTTTGTGTGTGGTATAATATTTGTACATTAAGTCTGATTTTTTGGAATGTTATAGAACATTTAAGTATATACATTTATGTTAGGAACTATAGTTCTCACTGGGGGAGAAATGAGGAAAATATGGAATTGGGTATAATCTTGAAGCCTGTGGTATTAGGGTTTTTTGTAGGATAAATTGATTATTGAAATATATTTTCTTCTCTGGCTACTAAAAGGAAGTAGAATGAATGACATTACTGAGCACCAAGATCTTGTTTTCTGAACATTATTCTTCAGTAAAAGTAACCAAGTCTTCTTGGAGAAATTGACGGTTCTAGGACAAGGATATGGAAAGTATAAGTTGAACCTGGGATATCTTGTTGAAGAAATCAAGAAAGTTTTCAAAGGCAAACAGGACATTTTGAAAGACATAGTAGCTGGCTTTTCTGGCACTACCATTGGCATTGAGCATCACCATAATAATAATTAATATGGATTATGATACAATGGATAAAAATGAATCTATGCAAGCATACTAATACTCAAATGAGAGGGATGGGAAATTTTTCTTTATAGAAGAATTCTAGCTACTAAGTGTAAAAGTAATGATAAAATTAAAAATCAACCTTTTTAAACTGTCCATATAATCATTGATAGTAGGTAAGTAGTATAGATAGATTCTCAAACCATAGAGTACAAAGTTGCCGGGGAACAAAATATTCAACCAGTATTGGTTGAATTCTCCCAGATTACTTTTAAAGACTTTTGATCTTAAAAAGGCACTTTCATCATAGAGAGATCTGTTGCGCACCACCTGAACTAAAAGATCAAACTGGGCATCACCAATAATGGAACAAAGGTACATCGTATGCCACTTGAAATGATATAATGGCAACTACACAACATCAACTATATGGTATTTTTACCTAAAATGTTTAATCTTAATCTATGCATGAAGAACACATTAATCTGGAATCACACCAGCCCCTATTGTGAAACATTCTACAAGAAAATTGGCCCCACTGCTTCAAACATATCTATTTCATGAAAGAAGAAAAAAAATTCTAATCTAAAGGAGAATAAAGAGTCATGACAACTAAATTACATTTGTACAACTAAATGTAATTCATGACTCTAATTGGATCTGCTTTTTTAAAAAACAATAAAGAATAATTTGAGGACAACTGGAAAAGTTTGAATATAGATTCTTTATAGATAATATCATCCAAGTTAAATTTCTTGATATGACCATTGTGCTGCAGTTTCGTTAGTGATATTTGTTGAAGTATTTAGGGGGAAAGTATCAATATCTGCAACTTACTTTCAAATGGTTCAACAAAAATGTCTGTGCATTCTTATATGCCTTCATGTGTGTGCGTGTGTATGGAAAGAGAGAGAATGGCAAAGTATAACAATTTATGAAACTACGTGAACATTATGCTGGTGGTGTTATACAATTCTTTCAACTTGCTTTGGGATGAAAATTTCAAAATATTTATATTGTTGCAAAAATATATATTAGACTAGGGATTTTCATGTGCTTGTTAGCCAAAGTCACACCCCATGAACACTTGAACATATTCCTATGCCTTAGAGGCATGTCTGAGGCCCACCCCTCCCCTTTTATCTCACATCACTGACACCCCACAACAGTGATCCTCCCCTGCAACAGGTGTGACATTACTGCTGCACTCTAAAACCTTCCCATAAACAAAGCCAAAAATTAACCAAATAAAATTAATAAGGAAATAAAAATAAAATACATAAAATTTTTATTCATTTTGTCTTTCTTCACTATAAGATTGATTGTCTTATATGTATGGTAATAATTTCTTTCAGTGTGGTATTTTTTTCACTTTATCTTCAAAGAAGCTTTAGGTTACAGAAAAGTGACATAGAAAACTTAAGGGATTCCCTTATACCCAAAGCCCTACACCTCTCCTACTTATTAATAACATTTTGCAAGTGGATGTTATATTTGTTACAATTGATGTACAAATATTGAAGCTTTGTTACTAACCATGGTCACTGGTTTAAATTATTGTAAACATTTTGCATCATACATGTTCATAAGTGTTGACAAAATTCAAAATGGCCTTTTCCCATTATTTCAAGATCATGCAGAAAAATTCAGGTACCCAAAAAATGTCCTATGATCCAATTGTTCTATTCTTCCTTCCCTCTCCCCTTGGAACCTATGATAAGCATTAAGTTTCAATTTTTGAAGAATAAGTTTCATAGTCACATGCAATAATGAGGGCTTGATATATTAGTCTGTTTTCTTTTATTGGACACTGTCTACATTCTTGATAGATTCTTGGCCCTCTAATTGAGAATATAACAGGACACCCAAGGATGGGAATTTAATATTTTCTTGTTTATTGTGTGGTCTCCACTCACTGAGTTAACACACTATGACAAGAAGCACACTTTTGTATTCAATAGGGGCATGCCACAGGTGTGCTTTACCCATATATCCCCCCACACCTGACGCCCTACCACAGTAATTCCCCCCATCTTATTTGCCAAAAGAACATTCCCACCATTGTAGTTGTACCCACTGTAGCAGTTTGAGGTTATCTATGAATTCCAAAAAGAAATATTGAATTATGTTTATAAACTGATCTTCTCCTCTGGGCATATTAGATTATATTGAATTCATAGGTTTACATGATTAAGGAATTACATAAAGCTCTTGTGCCAGCATGACAAAGAACAGAGTTGAGGATTTCTGATGTTGGACTTTTGATGTTGGAGTTTGATGCTGAAAACTTAAGTTGGGGTCCTGGGAAGTAAGCTCACAGAGGAAAGAGAAGCCAGCCCCAAGAAGAAAGGAAGCATGGACCCAGAGAAAAACAAGTCCCAGGAACATAGGAACCCAGGAAGCCTGAACCCTCACAGACATCAGCAACCATCTTGCTCCAAGTAGACTTTGGTGAGGGAAGTAACTCATGCTTTATGGCCTAGTATTTGTAAGCTCCTACCCCAAATAAATACCCTTTATAAAAACCAACCAATTTCTGGTGTTCTGCATCAACACCCATTTGTCTGACTAATACACTCACATATGTGCCACTCCCCAAAGTTCACCTGCTCTGCCAATCCTCCCACTAGGTACATGAATAGTCTGAAGCCCAACACCCACCCTACACTCCCTTTTATTTCTCCACCATAAAATCCAATCACACAACTGACCATGATCATCTGAATCAATTGCCCAATAACATTCATCCGTGTTATCATAGATTTGGCCCATACTGAGAGTCAATTCATCACCTTCTAATACCTTTGTATCTCCTGTTAATGTATCTTCCAGATTCTACCTCTGACAGTCTGCTCAATTTGCTAGAGTCCTATCTGTGTGGTCATTTAATATTTGTCCTTCAGTGACAGCTTTACTTCAACATAAGATCTTCAGTATTCATCCAAGTTATCCCACATGTTAAAATTGCATTCTTTCTTAGACCTGAGTAATATTCCATTATATGTATATGCCACAATTTGCTGATCTATTCATCTGTTGATGGACACTTGGGTTGCTTCCATCTCTTGGCAATATGGAATAATGTTGTTCTGGACACTGCTATGACTATACCTGTTCATATACCTGCCTTTAATTCTTCTGGGTATATATACTCAGAAGTGGAATATAGTTAGCTTCCTGATGAACTGCCAAGTGTCTTTCACAATGGCTGCATTAGTCTACATGTCCATGAGCACTGTATGAGTGTTGACTGTTCCCTTTCCTCCACATCTTCTGCAACAATTGTAGTACACTGTTTTTTTTGACCACCACCAATCTAATAGGTGTGAGACAGCATCACATTATAGGGTTTGATTTGCATTTCTCTAATTGCTAGTGGTGTGGAGCATCTTTTCATGTGCTTTTAAGTCATTTGTATTTTTTCTTTAGAGAAGTATCTATTCAACTCTCTTGGCCATTTTTAAATGGATTGTTTGACTTTTTACTTTTGAGATGTAGGCTTACTTTATATATGTTGGATATTAAGCCTTTATTGGTTAGATGGTTACCAAATATTTTCTCCCATTGAGTACGCTGCCTTTACAGTTTCTTGACAAACTCCTTTGATGTGTTTTTTAAATTTTGAGGAGGTCCCATTTATTTTTTCATTGCTTGTGCTTTTGTTGTAAAGTTTATGAAGCCATTTCATACTACAAGGTCTTGTAGATGCTTCCTTACATTATCTTCTTGGAGATTTATGGTCTTGACTCTTACATTTAGACCTTTGGTTCATCTGGAATTAATATTTGTAAAGGGCATGAGATGGTGATCTTGTCTCCTTTTTTAAGATATGGATATACAGTTCTCCAAGAACCATTTGTTGAAGAGGCCATTCTTTCTTAGTTGAGTGTGTTTAGTAAACTTGTCAAATATCAGATCATAGGCCCTATTTTGTGTTATCTTTATCACTTATTTCAAGATAGGAACTGATTTACTTTGCAATTTCCTCCTTGACCCACTGATTTTTTAAAAGGTGTGTTGTTTTACATCCAAATCTTTTTGCTTAATCTGGTTCTCTATTCCTTGCTGACTTCCAGCTTCATTCCATTATGGTTAGAAAAATTATTTTTTTTATGATTTCTATCTTTCTGAATTCATTAAGAGCTGTTCTATTGCCTAGCATGTAGGATTATGGAGAATTATCCATGTGCACTCATGAATAAAGTCTATCCCACTGTATTTGTGTGTAATATCCTGTACATTGGCTATTAGTTGCAGATTCTCTAATGTATTATTCAAAGTGTCTGTTTCTTTATTGATCCACTATCTAGATGTTCAGTCTAATGGCGATAATGGTATATTAAAGTCCCATAGTTACATAAGTATTTATAATTGTTCTTCTTGATATATTACCCATTTTATTAATATATAGTGTCCTTTTTTGTCTTATAATTGTTTTACATTTAAAGTCTATTTTCTATGATAGAGTGTGGCTACTCCCCCCTTTTATGTTTATTATTTGCATTTAAAATTGTTTACCAGCCAAACACTTTCAGCCTCATTGTGTCCCTGGATTAAGGTGACTTTCTTGTTGGCAGCATATAGATGGGTCATATTTTCTTATCCTCTCTGCCAATCTGTGTCTCTTGATTGGAGAGTTTAATCCATTAGCATTCAATGTTATTACTATGAAAGAATTACATTAGCCATATTTTCTTTAGGTTTATGTATACTATATGCTATTTTTAATTCTATTTTTATATTTTTACCTATTCTTACACTCTCCTCCAGCTTTCTTTCTTCTGTTTTTTTCCCTTTCAATCTGCAGAACTCCCTTAATTGTTTCTAAAAGGCCAGATTTCTTACTGAAAAACACTCAACTTCTCTTTATCTGTAAATATTTTGAACTCTCTCTCATTTTTGAAAGCCAGCTTTGCTGGAAACAGAATTCTTGACTGACAGTTTAGTTTAGTTTTTTTCTTTTAGTACATTAACTATGTAATATGGCTGCTTTCTTGCCACCATGGTTTCAGATGATAAATCAGCATTTAATCTTATCAAGCTTCCCTTGCATGCGATGCATCTCTTTTCTCTTGCTGCTTTCAGTATTCTCTTTCTCTTGAGCTTTGGGCAATTTGACAAGTATATATCTTGAGGTAGGCCTGTTAGGATTTATTCTGTTTGGGGTGCACTGTGTTTCCTGGACATGTAAGCCCATGTCCTTCAAAATGTTGGGAAATTCTAAGCCATTATTTCCTCCAGCACTTCTTTTGCCTCATTTTCCTTCTCTTCTCCATCTGGGATGCCTCCAGCACTCCTTCTGCCCTCTTTTTCTTCTCTTCTACATCTGGGATGTATTTCATGTTGTCATTCAAAGCCCTAAATCCCTGCTGACTATTTTATCTTTTATCTATCTGTTCTACTATCTTTCTGATTTCAGCTGTGATGTCTACCACATCACTGATTCTTTTCTCTGTCTGTTAAAATCTTCTGTTATGTGTTTCCAGTGTATTTTTTATTTCTTTTCTTGTGATGCATCACCAACATATCCATTATCATTTTATGTGTGTTTACAATTTCTTCAGTATGTTCTCCCAAGGTGTTCTTTTATATCTTCCTTCACTTCATTAAGTTCATGATATTTATTTAGACATCTCTGAATAATTGTTCCATGTTCTGGGACTGGGACATTCTTCCTGTTTCTTGGTATGGATTATAATTTTTTGTTGGCATCCAGAAATCTGTTTATCTTAATGGGCTTATTCATTTGGATAACTTCTCTTTCTACTCTAGGGTTTTATTTTGTTGTTTTTGTGTATGTTTTAAGGTTTCACTTTGGCACTTTGTTCCTCTTATTATATTTCCTTGCTCTTATCTATGTTCCCTTGAAAAAATATTAGGGCCAGAGAAAAGGAAAGAGATAAGGAGAGAAAATGAATAATAGTAGTAATAATTTAAAAAGTAGAAGAGGAACTGTAGAAGATCTAGGAAAACAACTAATTTTCTTCTTGATATCTTTTATCTCTTCTTTCATTTCATTGAGTTGATTAAAGATATTTTTGGCATCTGATGAGTCACTCCACATTTTGCATCTCTTCCAGCTTTATAGTTTGTTCATGAAACTAAGCCATGTCTTCCTCTTTCTTAGTGTGGCTTGTAATTTTTTTGCTGAAGTCTAAGCATCTGTTTATTTTGATGGGCTTATTCAGTTGGCTAGTTTTTCTTTCTAATCTGGGGATTTATTTTTGTTTGTTTTTGAATTAGGTGTCCTCTTTGTCACTTGGTTCCACTTATTCTATATCCTTGTAGTTGCCTGTGTTCAATGGAAAAAATGTTAGATCCACTAAAAAGGAAATAGAGAAAAAAGTAAAAAATAAAAAGGAATTAAGGAAAATACAAAAAATTAGAAAATATAAACAAAAAGGAAAATAATAAACAGGAATAAAAACTTTAAACTTGAGAAAAGAAACAGGAAAGAATAAAATAGCAAAATAAATAAAAAATAAAGTAAAATGAAATAAATTTTTTAAAATGCCAGATAAGTTAGGAGGCAAGAAAGACAAAACAGGGAAAGTCAGGAAGTTGTAAAGGAAGGAAAAATGACATTAAGATAAATATGAAAGGAAAATATATAAAGGAAGCAAAAAATGTTGAAAAATTTTAATAATAAATAAAAGATAGAAAGGGATGTAAAAAGAAAAAAACTAAAAAGGAGGGAAATAATAGACAAGAGACATGTGAAGAACAGAAAGAAAAAAGAAAGATAGGGGTAGGAGGAATGAATAAGATGAAGAGGAAGGAAGAAACAAGAAAAAAAGAGAAAAAAAACAAACAAACCAAAAGAAACAAAAATCTGGGTCTCCTCAGATGGCCCAAATTGGCTAGGCATCTCCTCTTAGACTGTCCATTTTGCCCATTCAATCAGCACACAAATAAAATAAAATAATTGAAATAAAAAAGAAGATAAAATAAAATAAAGATGAAATGAAACAGGCCTTCCAGTCAGGTAATCAGCAACTGATAAGTCCCCTGTTTGACTACTTTTACTAGCCAATCAATTCCCAAAAAGCCAGACTCTCTGCTACAATCTGGATAAGGAAGAAAATTTAAAAATAAACAATGAATAATTTTAAAAAATAGATTAAAAAAGGAAATAAGAAAAAAAGAAAATAAAAAGAAACCTATGGCAAAGTTTCCTCAGCTCTCCCTGTGGATCACCAGGCTGTCTACCCTAAAAGCAGGCTTGGCACATGCCCACCTGTGAGATTGCTCCTCTGCATTTCTTATCTCTCCCAGAGCCTGTTTTGTGGCTCCCCCCCCCCTTCCCTAGAACTGTCTGCATGACTCCCCCTTCCCCAGGGCTGGTTGGGTGCTTTTCCTTTCCCCCTTGGCTCTTCTCATATACTGCCTTTGTACTGGAGCCAACTGAGTGGCTCTGCTTTTCCCCAGTGTCCAAAAGGGACCCTCTTCAGCTGCCCTTTTCTATCATCCTTGTGATATCCTGGCTTCCATTCTTCCTGGGAAGCCTGCTTACCTTCCTATAGTTTCTAAAGGAAGAGTGCAACTTACTGTTCATTACTCTGGCATCTTGAACCATCCATCATTCTTTTTAATGGAAAGGGCTCAATTATTATGGGTCATTGTCAGTAGTGAGCAAATGGCAGAGCAGAGGAGAGAGTGCTGGGCTCAATTCCAGAATACTTACTGGCTTCCTGAACCTCTGTCGAGGACAGGAATCTCACACAGCCCACAGTCTGCTCCCCTTCTGTGTTGGGAGAATCCTTTTTAGTGTTGGGCATCTTTACCTTGTTGATCTTCTGTCTAAATACTCTAACCATTTTAGAAAGTGGATATTAACGTATCATACTATTAACGTAGAACTGTTTACTTCTCCCTTTTTATTTGTTAATTTTTACTCCATATATATTGAAGCTTTGCATTAGGTGCATATGTATTTATAATTGTTATGTCTTCTTGTTGCATTCACCATTTTCAGTATATAGTAACTGTCACTCCCTCATTACTGTTTTTGACTTAAAGCCTATTTTATCTGATATTATTGTAGCTACTCACATTCTCTTTTTTTTTCTATTTTATGGTATATTTTTCCATAACTTTACCTTCAACATACATATATATTTGAATATAAGGTGAGTGTCTTATAAACAGCATATTGTTGCAGTAGGCTTTTTATCCTTTGTTCAATCACTGCTTCTTGGCTGCAGAGTTTAATCCATTAATATTTATAGTAACAGATAATGCAGGACTTTCATTTGTCATTTAATTCTTATACCTTTTTTGATCCTTAACTCTAATTTTAATTCTTACTTTTATATTCATTTGATTGCTTCCCTCATACGGTTTGAATTTGTTCTTGTTTATATCTACATTTTTTCATATATTTTGTTTGTTCTTACTATTTGATTAAAATTTACAATCCTAAATCTATAAAAGTCATATCTGGTATGATAACAACTTAACTTGAATAGCTTGTTCATACATTGTTTCTCTTCCTTTCTGCTCTGTGGCCATTTTTTTGTACTGGCTACAAAATATAATTTTGTACACTGTACAACCAAAACCATAGGTTTATCATTAGTTATTACAATTGCATTCATTGTATCACTTCTAATAAGTAAAAATATACTTATATATTAAACAACAGTGCAATAATACTGAACTTTATAATTGCCCATCTAGACATGTTACTGGAAGTTTTTCTTCTTTATTCTGTTTTGATCCACTTCTTCTGGTCTTTCCTTTTAATCTGAGGAACTCCCCTTAGTATTGTTTGTAGGGCAGGTCTAGTGATGTTGAACTCTCTCAGCTTTTGATTATATCTAGGAATATCTTTCTATTTCCCTCATTTTCTTTCATTTTAATAATGTATTTTATTCAATCCCAAATATCCAAAATATTATCATTCCACCATGGACTCAATATAGAATTATTGATGTGACATTTTGTATTTTTTATACTGTGAAATATGATGTGTACTTTAAACCTACAGGACATCTGAATTTCTGTACCAAATTTTCAAAACCTACAGTGAAATCTAGTCTCACTGAAACCATACATGTCTTCCTTAACAAAAATATTCATATATATTTCACATTTTTTTATTTGTAAAATTTAAATTAACTAAAATTACATAAAATAAAATATGGGGTTCCTTGGTAACACAAACCACACAAAGGCCCAATAGGTTCATGTAGCTGGTGGTCACCATATTGGACAGCACAGCTCTAGGCTGTTGTCACAGACCATTTGGATTATACAAACCAGTTAGGGAAAATTTTTGGAGCAATCACCCAAAATTCATGCGTGGCTATATTTTCATACTGTGGTACTAATATATTATGTACTTATAAAATGAACACAGAATTTAGAAATGTTAAAGATGAAATAGTATTTTAAAATGACAATATTATTTTATTCTGTTAAGCAGAATACTTTTTAAACCTATGTGTTTGAAAACTTCATTATTCTTTTAAAAAATTTTTAATGTAATTGCCTATTTTTAAAAGCTACATAGATCACAAAAATATTACATTAAAAAATATAACAGGTTCCCATATACCCCACACCCCACCCTATTCATCCCACATCAAAAACCTCTTTCATTACTGTGGCACATTCATTGCATGTGGTGAATACATTTTGGAGCACTGCTGCACTGAATGGATTATAGTTTACATATAGTTTACATTGTAGTTTGCACTCCCCCCCAGGACATTCAGTGGGTTATGGCAGGATATATAATGTTCAGCATCTGACCTTGCAATATCATTTAGGACAACTCCAAGTCCCAAAAAATGCCCCTACATCACATCTCTGCTTCACACTCCCTGCCCTCAGCAACTACCATGGCCACTGTCTATACATCAGTGATGCAGTTTCTTCTACTACTAGAGTCATAATAGTTCTATAGAAGAATACCAGTAAGTCCACTCTAATCCATATTTTATTCCTCCATCCTGTGGACACTGGGATGGTGATGTCCAATCCACCTCTAAATTGAGAGGGGGTTTAGATCCCACATGGTTGATGGATGTGATTCTCTTGCTTGCAGTTGTAGTCACTTTCAGTTCCGTGGGGTGGTGCTTCACCATCTTCACCTCCCTGTTAGCTGACCTGGGTAAGTCCAATGAACCAGAGAGTAGGAATTGCAACTCTTCTGAGGCTCAGAGCTCAGCACACAATGGCCAGTACAGAGATTCAAGTCTCCTGAGTAAACACCAACCCCAGTGTCAACCACAGATTCAGAAAAAATGACAGAAGTGGCACACGTAGAAACTTCACATCTGAGTCCAATGCCATCACATTCAGGAATACAAATTACAAGGCAGGGCCCATTGAAAAGGTAGTGAAATCCAGAGCCATCTGCCATGACCACAGAACCTGTTGGTCTCCATAACCCTCAGGAGCACCAGGAACTGGGGTAGTATCTACTTTGGCTATCTCTTGGATCTTTCTGAGGTGTGCATAAGTGCGACCCCTCTGAAGACCTTCCAACTCTTTTTTAAAGACTTTTAGCCATGTAAAATCATTTGTCTTTACCATTATTCCCCTTTTATTCAAGGTCTTTTTCTAGTTGCATCACCAGCTAGTGATTGGTAGTAATCTCTCAGCACCAGGGAGGCTCATATCCAGGAGTCATGTCCCATGCTGGGGGGAAGGTAGTGCATTTATATTCTCAGTTTGGCTTAGAGAGTGGCTACATTTGAGCAACATGGAGGCTGTCAGGTGGTAACTCTTAGGCACCCTGCAGCTCTAGGCCTTGTTGAAATTTCAGGCACAGGATCATAAGCATAGTCGTTGCTATAAAAGGCTCATCAATAGATCACCCTTCTTCATTGGTTTTTGCCCTTGCACTTGTGGGATTGTTGCTGTTCCTTTGGTAAATGTGATAGAGCTCCCCTGGCTAGGATTTCAGCACTCCCTCAGTTGTTGTTTGTAAGTGTAACTACTATGAACATACCCAAAGAATATTCAAGTGTTTTTATATACCCCATATACATGTCCTGAAGAACTCCTTCCCAGTCATGTGTCCCCCATCACTAACACCCCACACCAGTGTTCCTCCCCTGCCATAGTTGAACCCCTCTGTGATCCAAAACTTCTTCAAAAATGAAGCCTAATACATTGCCAAATTCAATTAGCAGGAAAATGAAATAGTAATGATAGATTTAAAGATTAGAAATAGAATACATACTAATTTAGAAAAACTAAAATAAAGTAAAAAATAATTTGGAGTATTAAAAAATGAAAACTATCACAAAACTTTGTTTTTGATGTTTTGCCTTTCATCACTGTAATAGTTGTTGTCCTATATGTACAGTGGCAAGGCAATTTCTTTCATTTCTTCCTCAGCATCTATATCCTTTTTTAAAAAAAATAATTTTGTCTTCAAAAAAGTTTTAGATTACAGTAAACTCACTTATACAATAGAGGGGACTCCCATATATCCACCATCAAACCCTTTTCCCCCTTCAGCAGCAATGATCTTTTTACATGTTCATGTTATATTTGCTGAAGTTTGATATACTAATATTAAAACATAGGTACCAAACATGGTTCCATTTCCCCTTACCTGTAGCTTTTTGCTTGCTGTCTGCTCTCTGTGTCCATTTACTGTGTGTTCTTCTGTGTTAGTATTTTATTTTTATTTATCCCCCCCCCTTGCAGCTTGCTTGTTTTCTGCTCTCTGTGTCCATTCACTGCATGCTCTCCTGTGATTTTTCCTTGTCTCCCTTTTTGTTGTGTCATCTTGCTGAGTTGGCTCTCTGCAGCCCTTGTGGGCTGGCAGCACTCTGCAGTGCTTGTAAGTGAGCCTGCCTTCACAAGGAGGCCCTGGGATGTAAAGCCAGGGCCTCCCATATTGTGGATGGGAGCCCAAATTATTGAGCCACAGCCACTTCCCAATGGTTCCATTTTGACTTACACTGTGGTTTATATTTTAGACTGCACAATTTCCTCAATTTTTAGTTACATTATGTTTTGCATTATGGTTTACATTTTAACCTATACACTTTTATACATTTTTGGTGAAATTTAACATGTCTTATATCCATCATTGCACAAACTTGTGGAACAATTCCAATGCCCTCCAGTTACCCCTGCTTCCATCTATTTTATTCCTCTCCGCCCCTCCCCTCAGGGCCCACAGTGACAACCAAGCTTCACTGCTTGAAGGTCGAATTTCACAGATAATTGCAACAATGCTAAGGGTTTGACACATTAGATTGTCCTCCTTCATTGGGAGCCACCAATCCCTGGAGATACACAATTCCCTATGGTTGAGAACATTAAGCCTCCCCACAATGGGGTACACCTTCCCATTCATTGTCTAGATCTACACCCAATGGTATAATACACTACTACAAGATGAACACTCACACTTTCCCTAGAAGCCTGCCCCTGTGCCAGATGATAGAAACTAAATAATAGTACATACTCTATAATTAAATTTACATAAATTATTGAACATAAATTAAATAATATCAGTAGATATCTGACAGAGTACAAGGAAGGAATGTCTTAGAGGAAGGAATTAAAGATGTAAAAGGGAAAGAAAACATCCTACAATGTTATAACATCTTACTCCCATTAGACTCATGGCTATTAAAAAAGCAGAGAACTACAATTGTTAGAGAGGATATGGAGGAATGTTAACTCTCATGCACAGCTGGTGGGAATGTAGAATGGTGCAAACTTTGTGGAGGTCAGAATGGTTGTTCCTCAGAAAACTAACTATAGAACTGCAGTATGATCCAGTAATTCCACTGCTGGGTATATACCCAGAAGAATTGAAAGCAAGGCCATGAACAGAAACATGCACACCAATGTTCACAGTGGCATTATTTACTATTGCCAAAAGTTGTAATCAGCCCAAATGCTCTTCAACAGAAGAATGGATAAACAAATTGTGGTATATGCATACAAATTGTGCATATACATACAGTACTTCTAATTTTTAAAAAATTTTTTCTTAACTCATCTTTTTTTAAAGATACATAGATCACAAAAAATGTCACATTAAAAAATATAGGGAAGCAGACTTGGCCCAGTGGTTAGGGCATCTGTCTACCACATGAGAGGTCCATGGTTCAAACCCTGGGCCTTCTTGACCCATGTGGAGCTGGCCCATGTGCAGTGCTGATGCGCACAAGGAGTGCTGTGCCACGCAGGGGTGTCCCTGCATAGAGGAGCCCCATGTGCAAGGAGTGCGCCCCATAAGGAGAGCCACCCAGTGCAAAAGAAAGTGCAGCCTGCCTAAGAATGGAACCGCCCACATGAAGAGCTGACACAACAAGATGATGCAACAAAAAGAAACACAGATTCCTGTGCTGCTGACAACAACAGAAGCGGACAAAAAGATGCAGCAAATAGACACAGAGAACAGACAACCGGGGGGGGGGGGGGGGGGAGAGTGGGGAAGGGAGAGAAATAAATAAATAAATCTTTAAACAAAAATATAAGAAGTTCCAACATATTCTACCCCCCACTCCCCCATGCCTCCCACATCAACAACCTCTTTCATTAGTGTGACACATTCACTACATTTGAACACAGGATAACTTGGCTGAATCCTGAGGATCTTATGTTGAATGAGGCAAGCCAGGCATGCACTGAAGGACAAAGATTACATGGCCTCACTGATATGAATTGAGAAAATTGAGTAGACTCATAGAGCTAGAGTCTGGAAGATTCATTTTTATGAAATAGAAAGGGAGAAGAAAGCTGTGAGCCAATGCCCATATGGGCAAAATCTATGATAAGGTGGAATTGTGTAGTTATGCCATGGACAGATATGACAGTGGTGCAATGATGTTATTGGGTTAGGCAGTTCTGATATTTCAGGGGGGTAGTTTGTGGATGGGGAGTTGAACTGTCCATTGAATTGGGGTTAGGGTTGGGGAAGAAGCAGTTGAACACCTGGATTGGTGGGTATGTGATTGAAACTACAATGTTGAGAATGCTCTTTTGGCAATAGGGCATGGTAGGATGACTAGCTTAGGGCATTGGATGTGGGGGGGGGCATTTGGGAGACAGTGCACTAGGAATAGGCTTCTAAGGAGTGTGCAAATGTTCATCTTGATATAGCATGTTATATTAGTGGGCAAAGACTGACATAATGAGCAGGATGTTGCTGGCCCAGGGAGACCTGCATTATTCTCAAAATTGGGGTGGGAGTCTCTTGAGAGCATGAATGGTGCCCAATAAGGGAGAACAGATCAGTGTGTCAAGCCCTTGGTGTTGTTGCAAGTAACTATGAATCTAGTCCTGCAAAGAGTGAAGCCTGTTGTTTGCTCTGGGTGCAGAGGGGAAGGGAAGGGAGGAATAAAATAGATGGAACAGGCAGCATTTTGAGGGCAATAAAAGTGTTCTACATGATCCTGCAATGATGGATACAGGTCACATTAAGTTTCATCAAAGCTTATAAAAGTGTACGGTCCAAAATATAAACCATGATGTAAACCACTTACCATGGTTGCTAGATATGCATCAACATTTGTACATCAGTTGTAACAAATGTACCGTATACATATAAAATGTTATTGATAGAGCAACAGAAAAAAGGGGAAGGTTGTCTGATATATGGGAGTCCCCTATATTCTGTATATGACATTGCTGTGACCTAAAACTTCTTTGAAGACAAAATGAAAAAATTAATACATTGGAGGAACAAATGGAAGAAAATGTCACTCTACATACAGGACAGCAGATCTCACAGTGATGAAAGACAAAGTGTCAAAACATTTTATAATTCTTCATTTTTTTATTATCCCAGAATTGTTTTTAAAAATTTTTTTTTGTATTTCCTATTTTAAACCATCATTATTATTCCATTTTCTAATTTTTATTTGGCTGTTTTATTGGCTTCATTTTTTAAGAAGTTTTGGATCTCAGAAGGGTTAAATGGTGGCAGGGGAGGAATATTTATGTGGGGTGCCTCTTAAAGGGAATAAAGGGGAGAAGGCTCACATGGGCATATATATTAGGCATATAAATGTGTTAAAATGTTAATGGAGGTTAGTCACAGTGGATGGATATTCACACAATAACTAAAAGAGTATTGAAATCCCATCCTGGAGAGTTTTGCCACATTCTGATGAAACAGCAAGAAGCCTCAAGTTCAGATGCAAGGGTTAGTGAAGGAGGATGGTCCATTGATGGGCTCTTGATATAGATGATAGTCTTATGAACCTTTACTCTTGAAATTTAAATTTAGCATTGTATTGTAGGATGCCTAAGTATTACCCCCCAGGGCCTCCTTGCTGCTCAAATGTGGCTTCTCTCTAAGCCAAACTCAGCATGTAAATGTATTATCTTCCTCTAAGTGTGGGACATAACTCTCAGGGATGAGCCTCCCTGCCACCAAGGGATTATTACCAATCATTAATTGATGATGCAACTACAAAATGACCCTGAAAGAAGGAGGCAATGGTATACACAAATGAATTTAAATGACTAAGTCTCCTGCTGGGGAACTATTGTGATTAGTAAGGGAAAGAATTGTAGTAGTGATGTGGAGAGGATCGCCACAGTGGCTGCTGATGATTGGGAGAGGGAAGAAGAGATATGCTTTGGGGGCATTTTCAGGATTTGGAGTTGTCCTAGGTGGTGCTGCAGGGATGGATGCTGGACATTGTGTGTCTTGTCGTGGCCCACTGGGTGGACTGGGGGAGTGTGGACTACATTGTGGACCACTGTCAATGTGCTGCAGCAGTTCTCCAGAATGTACTTTCTGGGTGCAGTGGATGTGCCACAATGATGGAAGAGTTTGTTGATGTGGGATGGGTGGTGTGGGTGGGGTGGGGGTTATATGGGGACCTCACATTTTTTTAATGTAACATTTAAAATAAAATAAAGAAGAAAAAAATGAAAAAAAGTGTCAGGAGGTCATCAGAGGGTTCATGTTTTTGCACCCCTCAGCAGGATCCCAGAGACAGCCAAAGTAGATACAACCCCAAAGTAGATACAAAGTAGATACTGGTTCTCCTGAGGGCTATGGAGACATACAGGTTCTACGGTCACAGCAGATGGCTCTGAACTTCAGTGTCTTGTCAGTGGTCTCTAATTTGTAATTTGGGTTCCTGAGTATGATGAATTTAGACTCAACTGAACCTTTCTACACATGCCTCTCTTGTCACTTTTATTGAATCTGTGTTTGGGGTTGGTTATACCCAGGAGACTTGAAGCTCTGGACTGATCATTTTCCAGGTGGGTCCTGAGCCTCAGGAGGGTTGCAACTCACACTCTTCGGTTCCTTGGTCTTAACCAGGTCTGCTAACAGGGAGGTGAAGTTGGTTAACCACCACACAGGGGATCCAAGAGAGCCTGCAACTGCAAGCAGGAGATTTGTACCAATCAGCCATGTGGGATCTAAGCCCCCTCTTGATACAGAGGTGGAGTAAACATCACTAATCCAGGGTCCACAGGATGGAGGAATTTAATATGCATTAGAATTGACTAACTGCTCTTCTATTATAGAACGATTGTGACTAGTAATGGAACAAATTGTAACATTGATGTGAAGAAAGTGGTTATGCTAATTCCTGAGAACAGGGAGATGGATGAATATATATGATGAGGGGCATTTTAATTACATGGAGTCCTCCTAAATGATATTGCAGGGACAGATGCTGGACATTATATATCCTGCCATAATGCACTGTATGGACTGGGGGAGACTACAAACTACAATGTAAACTATAATCCATGCAACGCAGCAGTGCTCCAAAATGTATTCACCAAATATAATGAATGTGCTACAATGATGAAGGCAGTTGTTGATGTGTGAGGAGTGGGGTGGGTGAGTGTGGATTATAGGGGAACCTCTTATATTTTTTAATTTAACATTTTTTTGTGATCTATGTATCTTAAAAAAAATACAGTCAAGAAAGGCATAAAGGAGGGGGCAAGATGGCGGCTGAGTGAACATCCCTGTTAGAGTCTTCTGCAGGGAATCGGCTGGGCGGCGTTGGAGACTCTTTGGGACCGGATTGTTTCGGGATTTTTGCTGGTCCGGAGGTGTCTGGACATCGATTTGGAGGGAAGGTAACAGAGAGGATTCGTCTGTGAAATATACACGGAGATCCCAGCTACCTGTAGAGGATTCCCTTCGTGGGTAGGCGGAGACGAGGCATCTAGCCCCGCTCGGTGGGGCTGAGCCAGGCCGGGCCGGGCCGCGGTAGCGTTTGGAGCCGGGCGGGGCCGGTGCAGGCCCCGGCTGCGGGCCGCGGTAGCGCTTGGAGCCGGGCGGGGCCGGTGCAGGCCCCGGCTGCGGGCCGCGGTAGCGCTTGGAGCCGGGCGGGGCCGGTGCAGGCCCCGGCTGCGGGCCGCCGTAGCGCTTGGAGCCGGGCGGGGCCGGTGCAGGCCCCGGCTGCGGGCCGCCGTAGCGCTTGGAGCCGGGCGGGGCCGGTGCAGGCCCCGGCTGCGGGCCGCCGTAGCGCTTGGAGCCGGGCGGGGCCGGTGCAGGCCCCGGCTGCGGGCCGCGGTAGCGCTTGGAGCCGGGCGGGGCCGGTGCAGGCCCCGGCTGCGGGCCGCGGTAGCGCTTGGAGCCGGGCGGGGCCGGTGCAGGCCCCGGCTGCGGGCCGCGGTAGCGCTTGGAGCCCGGCGGGGCCGGTGGAGGCCCCGACTGCGGGCCCCGGTAGCGTTTGGAGCCGGGCGGGGCCGATTCAGGCCCCGGCTGCGGGCCGCAGTAGCGTTTGGAGCCGGGCGGGCCCGGGTCAGGCCGCGGCGGGTACGGAGCCGGGCAGGGCCGGTCCAGGCCGCGGTGGCGGGAGGTGGATGCTGGAGCCGGCTGGGCCGCTGTAGCGAGCGGAGCTGGGCGGAGCCAGGCCAGGCCAAGGCAGCGTGAGGAGCCGGGCAGAGCCGGTCCAAGCCTCCGCGGCGGGCGGAGCCGGGCCTGCGGAGGGGTTTCTGTTTTTTTTTGTTTGTTTGTTTTTTGTTTTTTTTGTTTTTTTTTTTAATTTTACTTAAATATTTTTTTTTTTTTCCGAGCATCTGCAGTACTGGGGAGTTCGTGGGCCCTGGGCGGCCTATTGGGGGTTTGTGGGAAGGGAGGTGCTTGCAGACCCATTTGGGCAGACAGACGGGGGGGGGTTTTAGGGCAAAGCGGGGGGAAGTTGTTGTTTTAGATAGTGTTGCAATTGTGACACGTGTGTACCTGTATCTCTCTTCTCCCTATCCGTTCCCCACCGTTTGCCCATCCTCTTTTTCTTTCTTCCTTTCTTCTTGCCTTTCTTTTTTCTTTATTATAATTAGTTTTTTTTTTTTTTTCGGTTTTCTCTTTCCCTCTTGTCCCTCATCTTCCACTTATTTTTACTTTAATTCAAGTATACAATAGGTGCTACAGGGAACACCTCACATTTGCTGGGTTTTCCCATCCTCCACTGCCTCATTTCTGTGTGAACTGATTTAGGCTACCTACACTATCCCCCTTCCCCTGCATCTTGATATCCACTATCATCTACTGTTTCTCCTATATTCCACCCCCCACCTCCCGTTCTTTGATCCACAAAGTGTCTAACTCTTAATTTCTAATACCTTTGTTCTGTTTTCTGTCTATTATCCACTCTTGAAACTATTACCTTTCTTTTCTTTTTCCCTCTCTCATGAAAACAATAGCTGTGTAGTTCATACCATATTCCTCCCAAATTCAGTCATCAACTTCATAAAAGGTACTCTACCTACAGCTATAACCCTATACAATCTACATGAATCTAACCTCCATCCTTCCAGATCTCATATTCCTGCTTTATTAACATACATCACCAATACAACTTTACACTTTTCCCTTGCTTACACAATTGCCTTTCCCCAACACTAATACTTTCCTCTAAAGTGAACTTAACCAACAACAAGTAACTAGAATAAGAAGAAAAAAGTGACAAAGAGAAGATATAACACCTGTGCAAAAATAACAACTAATTAACCTCCAAGAGCAGACAAAGAAGCTAAGGAACTGATTAAATTCGTCAAAATAAAGAGATGACCAGAAAGCAACAAAAATCTACGAACCAAACCAATATTCAGGAAAACATGGCTGAATCCAATCAACAAACCAATAATCACGAAGGGGAGCAAAACTTGGCACAAGCAATGAAAGATCTCAGAACATTTATCACGGACAAATTTGATGCAGTAATGAAAGAGGTTAACATGAAGACATCACTTGGAGGGGAAATTGCAGACATACGCAAAAACATAACAGATATGATGGGAATGAACACCACAGTTCAAGAAATCAAAAATACACTTGCAGCAAATATCAGCAGACTAGAAGAGACAGAGCAGAGAATTAGTGATGTGGAAGACAGTACATCAGAAATCAAACAGATAGTAGAAGGGGTCAATAAGAAGATAGAAAAAATCCAATTAGGATTTAGGGACCTGAATGACAATGCAAAACGCTCAAACATACGTATTATAGGCATTCCAGAAGGTGAAGAGAAGGGAAAGGGGTCAGAAAGAGTGTTGCAGGAAATAATGGCTGAAAACTTCCCAAATCTACTGAAAGAGACAGATGTACATATCCAAGAAGCACAGCGCACTCCACAAGTCATAAACCCCAACAGGCCCACCCCAAGACATATACTTGTCAAATTATCCAATGCTCAAGACAAAGAGAAAATCCTAAAAGCAGCAAGAGAAAAGAAAACCATCACATACAAGGGAAGCTCAATTAGATTAAGTGCTGATTTCTCTTCTGAAACCATGGAGGCAAGAAGACAGTGGTATGATATAGTCAAGGTACTAAAGGAAAAAAATTTCCAACCAAGAATACTCTATCCAGCTAAACTAGCATTCAAACATGATGGAGAGTTCAAAATATTCGCAGACAAACAGAAACTGAAAGAGTATACCAACAAGAAACGTCCCCTTCAAGAAATTCTAAAGGGAGTTCTGCAGGAAGAAAGGAAAAAACAGGAAAGGCAAAGTTGGAGGAGAGTATAAGACCAACAACAACAACAAAAAAGACAAAAAAAAATATACAAACAAAATATGACAAACACAAATCCAATCAAAATATGGCTAACACAAATAATTCCTTGATAGTAATAACACTGAATGTCAATGGATTAAACTCACCTATCAAAAGATTCAGACTGGGACACTGGATAAGGAAATATGACCCATCCATATGCTGTCTACAAGAGACACATCTTAGACCCAGAGACGCATGGAGATTGAAAGTGAAAGGCTGGAAAACAATCATACAAGCTAACAATAACCAAAAAAAGGCAGGAGTAGCTATATTAATATCAGACAAAATAGACTTTAAATGTGAAACAATTGTGAGAGACAAAGAAGGATACTACATTTTAGTCAAAGGGAAAATCTGTCAAGAAGATCGAACAATCATAAATATCTATGCCCCTAACAAGGGTGCCTCTAAATACGTCAGGCAAACGCTGGAAAAACTAAGTGAAAGAATAGATACATCTACAATTATAGTGGGGGATTTTAATACACCACTATCAATTCTGGACAGAACATCTCAAAAGAGAATCACCAAAGAAACAAAACATCTGAATAGTATATTAGAGGAGCTCGATCTAATAGACATATATAGATCACTACACCCAAACACAGCAGGATATACATTTTTCTCAAGCGCACATGGATCATTCTCCAAGATAGATCATATGCTAGGCCACAAAGAAAGGCTGAACGAATTCAGAAAGATTGAAATCATACAAAACATTATCTCTGACCACAGTGGAGTCAAGCTGGAGATTTGCAAGGGAAAGAAGCCCAGATTTCACACCACGATTTGGAAATTAAACAACACACTCTTAGAAAAACAGTGGGTCAAAGAGGAAATCTCAAAAGAAATCAATGACTACCTTGAAACAAATGATAATGATAACACAACATACCAAAATTTATGGGATGCAGCAAAAGCAGTACTGAGAGGGAAGTTTATAGCCATAAATTCATATATCAAAAAAGAAGAAAGAGCAAAAATTGAAGAACTAACTGCACATTTGAAGGAATTAGAAAAACAACAACAAAGTAACCCAACAGGAAGAAGAAGGAAGGAAATAACAAAGATAAGAGCAGAACTAAATGAAATAGAAAATAAGAAAGCACTTGAACAGATAAACAAGACCAAGAGCTGGTTTTTTGAGAAGATTAACAAAATTGACAAACCTTTAGCAACACTAACAAAGAAAAAAAGAGAGAAGATGCAAATACACAAAATAAGAAATGAGAAAGGCGATATCACCACTGACCCCACAGAAATAAAGACTATCACAAGAGGATATTTTGAAAAACTATATTCCAACAAAAATGACAATCTAGAGGAAATGGACAAATTCCTAGAAACACATAAACAGCCCATATTGACAAAAGAAGAAATTGATGATCTTAACAAACCAATCACAAGCAGAGAGATAGAATCAGTTATTAAAAATCTCCCAACTAAGAAGAGCCCAGGGCCAGATGGCTTCACAGGTGAATTCTATAAAACATTCCGGAAAGAACTGACACCAATCCTGCTGAAACTATTCCAAACCATCGAAACAGAAAGAACATTACCCAACTCCTTCTATGATGCCAACATTACCCTAGTACCAAAGCCAAACAAAGACATCACAAGAAAGGAAAATTACAGACCAATTTCTCTAATGAACCTAGACGCAAAAATACTTAACAAAATACTTGCTAATCGTATTCAACAACACATTAAATGAATTATACACCACGACCAAGTGGGATTCATCCCAGGTATGCAAGGATGGTTCAACATAAGAAAATCAATCAACGTAATACACCATATAAACAGATTGAAGGAAAAAAATCACATGATTATATCTATTGATGCAGAAAAAGCATTTGACAAAATACAGCACCCTTTCTTGATAAAAACACTCCAAATGATTGGAATACAAGGAAATTTTTTGAACATGATAAAGAGTATATATGAAAAACCTAAAGCCAATATTGTTTACAATGGAGAAATCCTAGACTCCTTCCCTCTAAACTCAGGAACAAGACAAGGATGCCCACTGTCGCCGCTCCTATTTAACATTGTCTTAGAAGTACTTGCTCGAGCACTGAGGCAAGAACCAGAAATAAAAGGCATTCAAATTGGAAAGGAAGAAGTCAAAATTTCATTATTTGCAGATGACATGATCCTATACATAGAAAACCCTGAGAGATCTACAACGAAGATCCTAGAACTCATAAATGAGTTTAGTAAAGTCGCAGGTTATAAGATCAATGCGCAAAAATCAGTAGCATTTCTGTACACCAATAATGAGCAAGATCAGGAGGAAATCAAGAAACAAATACCATTCACAATAGTAAATAAAAAAATCAAATACTTAGGAATAAATTTAACTAAAGAGGTAAAGAACTTATACACTGAGAACTATACAAGATTGTTCAAGGAAATCAAAGAAGACCTAAATAAATGGAAGACTATTCCTTGTTCATGGATAGGAAGACTGAACATTATTAAGATGTCTATCCTACCAAAATTGATCTACACATTCAATGCAATCCCAATAAAAATCAATGCAGCCTTCTTTAAGGAACTAGAAAAACTAACTATGAAATTTATTTGGAAAGGAAAGAGACCCCGAATAGCCAAAGACATACTGAAAAAGAAAAACAAAATTGGAGGAATCACACTACCTGACTTCAAAACATACTATAAAGCTACGGTGGTGAAAACAGCATGGTATTGGCATAAGGAGAGACATATAGACCAATGGAATCGAATTGAAAGCTCTGATATAGAACCTCACATATACAACCACATAATATTCGATAAAGCCACCAAACCCTCTCAACTGGGAGAGAGTGGCCTATTCAACAAATGGTGTCTGGAGAACTGGATAGCCATATGTAGAAGAATGAAAGAGGATTACCATCTCACACCTTATACAAAGATCAACTCAAGATGGATCAAAGACCTAAATATAAAAGCCAAGACCATAAAAACCTTAGAAAGCAGTGTAGGGAAACATCTACAGGACCTTGTAATAGGTAATGGATTTATGAATATCTCACCAAAAGCACGAGCAGCAAAAGAACTAATAGATAAATGGGACTTCCTCAAAATTAAAGCCT